>NW_025225965.1:0-6306 GCF_018294505.1 Triticum aestivum | reverse complement strand
TCGGTCTGGTAGACATGTCCTTCACATAGATAACCTGTGCCACATCATTGGCTAGGACGAACGGTTCGTCAGTGTACCCAAGATTTTTCAGATCCACTATTGTCATTCCGTACTGTGGGTCTACCTGTACCCTGCCTCCTGACAGATTGACCCATTTGCACTTAAACAAAGGGACCTTAATTAAAATCATGTCCGTAGTCAAGTTCCCATATGTCCACTATGTAACCATAATATGTGTCCTTTCCCCTCTCGGTTGTTGCATCAAAGCGGACACCGCTGTTTTGGTTGGTGCTCGTTTGATCTTGGTCAATCATGTAAAATGTATTCCCATTTATCTCGTATCCTTGCCAAATCGTAACAGTCGAAGATGGTCCCCTGGACAACAAGTATAGCTCATCACAAACAGTGTTGTCACCTGTGAGACGTGTTTCCAACCAACTGCTGAAAGTCCTGATGTGTTCACATGTAATCCAGTCGTCACACTGCTCCGGGTGTTTGGAGCACAGACTGTTCTTGTGTTCTTTGACATACGGGGTCACCAAGGTAGAGTTCTTTAAAACTATGTAGTGTGCTTGACACCAAGAATATCCGTCCCAGCACATTATTGAGTCCCTTCCAAGCGTGCCTTTTCCAGCCAGTCTCCCCTCATACCGTGATTTAGGGAGACCTATCTTCTTAAGGCTAGGAATGAATTCAACACAAAACCCGATGACATCCTCTGTTTGATGGCCCATGGTGATGCTTCCTTCTGGCCTAGCGCGGTTACGGGCATATTTCTTTAGGGCTTTGTCGGTGTCAAAACCGGCGGATCTCGGGTAGGGGCTCCCGAACTATGCGTCTAGGTGGATGGTAATAGGAGATGAGGGACACGATGTTTTTACCCAGGTTCGGGCCCTCTCGATGGAGGTAAAACCCTACTCCTACTTGATTAATATTGATGATATGGGTAGTACAAGAGTAGATCTACCACGAGATCAGAGAGGCTAAACCCTAGAAGCTAGCCTATGGTATGATTGTAGTTCGTCCTACGGACTAAAACCCTCCGGTTTATATAGACACCGGAGAGGGCTATGGTTACACAAAGTCAGTTATAGTGGGAGGAGATCTACATATCCGTATCGCCAAGCTTGCCTTCCACGGAAAGGAATGTCCCATCCGGACATGGGACAAAGTCTTCAATCTTATATCTTCATAGTCTGGGAGTCCGGCCAAAGGTTATGGTCCGGTCATCCGGACACCCCCTAATCCGGGACTCCCTCAGTAGCCCCTGAACCAGGTTTTAATGACGACGAGTCTGGCGCGCTGATTGTCTTCGGTATTGCAAGGCGGGTTCCTCCTCCGAATACTTCATAGAAGATTTTGAACACAAGGATAGTGTCCGGCTCTGCAAAATAAGTTCCACGTACCACCGTAGAGAGAATAATATTTGTACAAATCTAATCTGCTGACATATTCCGCAGCATGACATCACTCCAGGGCCAAGCCTTTATTCGAATCGTTTTACTGTCCCACCTTAGCGCGTTTAGCGAGGCGGTTTCCTTGGCACGTCTTGTTAAAGCAGAGATCGTGTCCTTTTATTTCGGGATTCTCATCAATACGGTCGTGGGTAACCCAACCGCGTCCGTTGGTATGTCTTCTCAAACAAAGGCGAGTCCCAAACTGTCATGGGGAGGGCTCTTGGTATTCAACCTCTTTATAAAGAGACCAAGGCTCGACTCCTTTGTTTCAATCTCAACCAAATCCGCCTCTTACCTCGAGTTCCAACACCCAAAGCTTCAGATTCAGGCGCTTCGGACTTCCGACGATGTCCGGCTTCGACCTTCAAGGCCGGTGGATGCCTTCCTCCATTACGGAAGAAGACGTGTTAAAGTTAAGTGATGCCAGGTATCTAACCGGCGAAATCTTGCATAGGCTGCCCTTTCATGAGCAGGTCATTCCCACTCCCAAGCCCGGGGAGAGCGTGGTGTTCGCATCTCACTTCATTCGGGGGCTAGGCTTCCCGATTAACCCCTTTGTGAGGGGGATCATGTTTTATTACGGGATGGAATTTCAAGACTTAGCTCCGGAGTCCATCCTCCATATCTCATCGTTCATTGTCGTGTGTGAGGCTTTCCTCCATATTACTCCTTACTTCGGATTATGGCTCAAAACCTTCAAAGTAGAGCCGAAGATGATCGAGGGGCAGCACGCAGAGTGCAGAGGTGCTGTTATAAGCAACATTGCTGACGCTCCATGGCCCGAGGGCTCTTTTCAAGAGGAGTTTGGCTTATGGCAAAGAGAGTGGTTTTATATCACCGCTCCTAGGGGCACCAAATGGGTAGCGCCACCTGCCTTTCGCTCAGGTCCCCCACCACAGCTAGCATCATGGGTCAATAAAGGGCTTAACTAGGGGCCGTCCAAGGACGTGCCCCTGTTGCAGGGCCGCATTCGAGATCTCCCAGAAAGAGATATCAATCTGGCCGTAGTGACGCAGGTTATGTTGATTCGCCGCATCCTGCCCTGCAAACGCCGCCCCCTCCGCCTGTGGGAGTTTAATCCAGAAGGACCACGAGCCCTCCAACATTTTGCGGGCGCGACGCCCATGGAGATGTACAATTTGTTCTTCGAATCACAAGCAATGTGTACGGATTCATCCGAGGACGCAGGTCTGAGCTGCAATCGTCCGGACGCTCAAGTAAGTAGCCCTATACCTGGACTCGCTATACATATATTTATCATAAAATTGCCCCTAGCAGAGCTGTCCCTTAAGCAGGAGTGGATAGCGAAAGCAAAACTAATCAGGTGTCCGGCTCCCCTCCCCGAGATTACGCTGGATCCCGTGTTAACCAGGATGGTGGAGGTTGCGCCTTTGGAAGAAGGCAAAGAGGCAAACAAGGAAGCTATCGCCTCCCCGAAGGAGGCTATCAGGGAAGGAGGAATCGAGAATCCCTCCAACCAGGGAAAGAACAGGACCGCCTCTGAACACCCGGAGGCCATGGCCTCAAAGCGGGGGAAGAAATCTTCATCAGAGGGTCCGGCGCCGGGAGGTGCCTCGGCCGCATTGCGTCCCCAAGGGGATCAGCTCTCCACAGAGCCGTAAGTAAAGAGGGGGGTTTTAAAATGAGAGATATCCCCATTCTATTTCTGAAGAAGGTAACCGAAATTTTACCTTGTAGTTCGGATCTCCGCCCTTCTCAGCAGAGCTCATCCTCAGGGGACCTTCGTCCGGAGATGATGGAGAGCGGAACACCTCCCCCTGCCGTACCGCCTTGCGAGGCGGGCGACCCTGAGGTGTCGTCACGGAGGGTTTCTCTGAATCCGACAGGGCCGGATGGCAGTCGTATGGCCCCCCAAGGCCCTCCGTGTCCGGCCTTCGAAGAAGGCCAGCGGACGAGTCCAGCACCATCCGGTGCACGGTCGGAGGAGCTGAAGGATCTTCTCAGGCGAGCATCTATCTCAGAAGAGCACCGTGCGTTGATGTATACGGTGATTGGAACGATTTCATCCACGGAAAGCGGATTGTACGAGGCCGTCCGGAGTTTACTGACAGGTTTTGAGGTACGTGAAATGATGTACCTTTTGACAGATCCGCATATATAAGATGTGCCCTGTATAGATAGTAGCCCCTGAGACTCGGTGCGTTGTCAAAAAAGGACGGCGCACCGAGGATCATAATCCCAGGTATAATGTTGCGCCTTTCTTATGTAGGTGGCGGAGTGTCCGGTGGCTGGCCGAACTGAAGAATTTGCCGAGCTAAAGTGGCAACTTGACGTGGCAGATGCCGACATCGCGCTTGTCAACAAGCGGCTTGACGAGGCACAAGGTATATAATTTCTCCGAAGACACCTGGTAAGAGGAGCTTGATGCCCGTACCTTACAACATATGTGCTTGATGCAGATGGTGTCGCTGCCATGGAAAACCTTCGGGCGGAACTTGTCCGAGCCAAGGAGCAGGCCAAGAAAAGCGATGCGGCTGCCTTAAAGGCGGCTGAAGAGCTGAAAGCCGAACAGGCTGCTCACTGCCAAAGCAAGAAGGAAATGGCCGAGATGGCCGAAAAGTTGAAGAATGCTGCCGACCGCTGCAAGCTTCTTGAAAAAGAAGATCGGGTGGCACGGAAGGACCTAGAGAAGGTCACTACCGAGGCCAAGTACACTCGCTCTGCGATGAGAGCTATGAAGGAGGAGCTATGTCAGGCCAGAGATATCACGGTTGGAAAGCCATATATGCTGTGGATGAAGTTCGGGGATCCTAAATATGCTCCGTTGGACCGGAAGTGGAGTGCGGCAACCACTTACCTGGACTTGGCGGCGAGATCCGCGGACGCGGCCGAACACTTCCGAGATCAAAATGACCATGAAGTGGAGAAGCTTTTTTGGTCACAGTTCCACAATCCAGAGCGCCCACTTTCAGTATCTGATCGTTTGGCCGCATGGGCGGAGCTGAATAGGTTATCCGGACTCACCATGAATCATGTCGTGAGTCATCTGTGGCCGAAAAGGCCCGAGCCGAAGAGTTATTTTAGCTTGGTGCAGTAGTTCCTCGGTGTGGTGCCACATATTAATGCAATGAAGATGTCGGCGTGCATAGAGGGTGCACAGATGGCTCTTGCCCGTGTCAAGACATACTGGGCGGATATGAAGGCCAGTGCTGTTGCATCCCAAGATTCGGATGAAAGTCGAGTACCTGCCGAGCACTATTTTCAGGAAGTTCTGCAGGGCGCTCGTTTAATAGAGACATAGTGCTCAAAGGATGTTATGTTCGAATAACGTGTATCATTGTAAAACCATCTTTCAATGGAATATAAAAGCTTTTTATACTTGTGCTTTCAAGAATTAGAGTACCTCATGTGCGGCCGTTAATGTATATGTGTATATAACCTGAAAGATGGCAGTCTTCGGCTTCAGCCCCCACGCATATAATGCGGGGGTGTTCGCAAAAGGCGCATTTTCACACTTGATCCAACGTCTTGGTCCTATAAAGGAGGTGATAGCGCAGCGAACTAGGCAACCGGACTATAATGCTTTATCACTTTCACTTGGCCATAGGAGTTTGACAGTGGGGCTACTATATAGCCCCTAGGGGCACCGCGCTCACCCGAATTCGGGGTGCGTGTGTTCCTGACCGGTAAACGGCCCTTCGTTAATGCGGGGGAATCTTAAAGATTCCGGCGGGTCATCGAGTGGTTGACCAGTCTCACGCTATATCATGACAGTCAGTTTTCGGCTTTCTCTACTGAGGTGCTCGCCTGGCCGAACCGGGGCACAATCGCAGTAGTTCTCCTGCTGCCGCAGTAGCCGATAGAGCGGAACGTAAGGCAGAAAAACACAGGAGCCGGGCAAACCCAACATTTGACCAAAGACATGATTCAGAGCTGATGCATATAAGGCCAAACTCGCGATGCCGAACACTCCCTAAGGTATTCGGTCTTTATGGAGACAGGCTGAACAACGCCCTTGGTAAGAAGCCCCTAGTGTCCAGGTACGCGCAAAATTCTGACATGGCCAAATGCCAAGACGCCAGCCTCCTCCTCGGTTAGGGAAAGAAACCGGGGGATGTTATCAACAAGAGACAGTAAAAAATGTTTACGCAAGGTCTTAATCTGAAGAGAATCCTTGGAACGGGTCCCTACTGCACGTCTGCGCCCGTGTCTCCGTTGTGTCGTATCCTGGACGGGTGTAGCACGGTGCTCATCTGTAAAAGAGAGGAATTTAGTTGAAAACAATCGTGCGAAAATTTATGTTATATTAAATAAACAAAGTATAATTCGGGAAATGCGTAGGATTTGAGCTTGATTGTCTCTTGTTGTATACGCGCGGAGCCCCTTGTACTGGGGTATGTGGCTGATAAGCCTTCGCATGTTTACGCCGGACTCGTCTAGCCATGTCCGGGGTCTGAACGACCTGTTTAGGTGCTTTAACTAGTAAAGCTGGTTTAGTGTGTGGCTGTCAAGGCAGCCGCACAGTATTCCGCGCTCGAGGGCATTTTAATCGTAAGGGATGCATAATGCGGTATTGCGTTAAAGCGGGCGAAAGCTTCGCGTCCCAGTAGTGCTTGATAGCTACTTGTAAATGGCGCGATGTGAAAGGTTAGCTTTTCACCGCGGAAGTTGTCGGGGAAGCCGAACATAACTTCTAGCAGGAGAGAACCCGTACAATGGGTATCTGGGCCTGGCGTTACCCCTTGAAAGGAAGTGTTTCCATGGCGAATTTTTGTTGGGTTTATCCCCATTTTGCGGATTGTGTCCTGGTATAGCAGGTTTAGATCACTGCCACCGTCCATTAAGTGGAGTCCGTCAATTATCGGATCTAATACCAAGGCAGTCCAGC
>NW_025225964.1:0-9405 GCF_018294505.1 Triticum aestivum | reverse complement strand
GAAAAAATGTTCCCCCCGCTGACAGGTCGGACCCACCAGCTAAATCTTCGCATGCAAGGAAGTGCCTCCTTATTACGCCCAAAACAATGAATACCCCCTACTAGCTGGGACCCACCATATTGTTGGGCTGACTTGTGGGCCTACTAAGTTGACGGGGACAGAGGGCTTTGTCAACTTAGTCAATATGAACGATTCTAGCTCCAGTGACCGTACGATGTCCATCCAACGGCCGTAGTGCTTCTTCAACCTCTGGTCTTCTTGGTCCAGCCGCCCAAAGCAACACCGGTCGTGCCGCATGCTCCTGCCTCCCGTGGCCGGCTGTGCTACCATGGAGGCCTCACCGCCCCCTACTATTCCCACCGCTGGCCAGGCCCTGCGGCGACGGCAGCCTCACACCACAGCCGAACCAGTGAACCCTCGTACTCCTCTCCGCTCGGGCTTCCACTGCCGCGTCTTCCCCGGCTCCACGTCGTCCCCTTCCTAGGCCTCGTCGTCGTCCACCGCCATGGTGCTCTCCGCGCGGTGTGGTCAACGCGGTCAAGGAACGACTTCCACCGGAAGAGTACTGTACGTGGAGAGGCTGACAGCTGGGTCCACGGCCACAACCCAGTTTTTTTGTGATTTGCCAAGTAAGTCGCTTTGTCAGGCCTGTTGGGCTGTAAATCTTTCAAGACAAGGAGAGCTTTCATTCGACTGGCCAAGAAAATGGCCCATCAGTAATGAGAAATGGGCTGTAATTTTTAAAACACATCAAACCGGCAATTAGTTTCAAATATATTTTTTCATTTCAAGATTTTAAATTACATTAATTTTTATGTGTGGAGAATTTGTTGGATTTTATATTGATATACATTTATTTTTAAAATCAGTTTGAACGTGAGTCGAAATTTCGGGATTAAAAACAGTTCAGACCGCACCGAAATATGCAAAATTTCATATAATTTTTTAACCGTGGCCACAATATGGGCTGTAATGCTAACAAAAAGAATATGGGCTCCAAAAAAAACCTTAAGAATTAGCAAATGGGCTGTAAATTATTAGAAATAATGACAGATGGGTTGTATGCTGTTTTCCACAGATTTGAGGCTTTCCTTAAAAAAGGTTGACGCACAATCAGTGACGGTTGGATGTCCATCCAACGGCCGTCGTGCTTCTTCAATCTCTGCTCTTCCTGCTCCAACCGCTCAAACAAGCGTCGACGGGACTGCCTGCTCCCTCCTCCCCGCGGCCGGCTATGCTGCCGCGCAGGCCTCACCGCCCGACCATACTCCCATCGCTGGCCTAGCCATCCCTCTACTCACCCACACCTGCTGTTATTCTCCAGCGACGGCTGACGAACCAGTAAACCCTCGTACACTCGTACATCCCTCCGCATGGGAAACAACTACCGAGTCTTACCTGCCTCCGTGTCGTCCCCTTCCTAGGCCTCGCCGTCGTCCACCGCCGTGGTGCTCTCGGCGCGGCATGGTCAATGTGGTCAACGACCGACTTCTACCGGAAGAGTACTGTGCGTGGAGAGGCTAACAGCTGGGTCCACGGCCGCAGCAAGGAAGTGCCTCCTTATTACACGCAAAATAATTATTCCTCCAGCTGACAACGGGGACCCACTGGACGGGCCACTGTATTTCACAAAAAAAAACGTTTCCCCCCTGACAGCTGGGACCCACCAGCTACACCTTCGCACGCAAGGAAGTGCGTCCGAGCAAAAAAAAAACGATTCGCCCCCTGACTGCTGGGACCCACCAGCTACATCTTCGCACGCAAGGAAGTGCATCCGGGCAAAAAAAAACGATTCGCCCCCCTGACTGCTGGGACCCACCAGCTACATCTTTGTAGGCAAGGAAGTGCCTAATAGTCGGGACCCACCTGGTCGAAGCGTACGTAGCGTTGTCATTCTGGTCGCGAACGTGTACGTACATATATACTGGTAGATGTAGAGGCGCGCACGTGTCGTAGTAGAGGCGCGCACGTAGCCTGTACACGTACGTTCATCAGCGAGGGTGCAAGAAAGAAAATACGGCCACGTACGTACATACGGACAGGGCCTCGAACGCCTACTCGCGCATATGTACATGGCTGGGTCGGAACGGAGAAACAGCGTCGTTGTTGTGTTCATGGGGAGCGAACCGGCTGGGTCGGAACGGAATGCATGGTCGTGTTCATCGGGAGGGCTTGGACGGAACAGGCGATGGAAACGAGGCCTGGCGTTCCGCACAACAGAGGAAACAGACCTCCTATGTTCGGAACGGGGTCCTGTTGATCGGGAGGGGTGTGGCGTACCGCAAAACGGAGGAAACAGACCTCCTGCTGTCGAAACGGGGTCCTGTTGATCAGGAGGGGTGTGGCGTACCGCAAAACAGACGAAACGGACCTCCTACGGTCGAAACGGGGGTCCTGTTGATCGGGAGGGGTGTGGCGTACCGCAAAACGGAGGAAACGGACCTCCTACGATCGAAACGCGTGTCCTATTGATCGGGGGGGGTGTGGCGTACCGCAAAATGGAAGAAACGGACCTCCTACGGTCGAAACAGGGGTCATGTTCATCGAGAGGGGTGTGGCGTACCCTAAAACGGGACTCCACGGGATACTGTTCATCTCCACCGTCGACCTCCTCCAGCCTCCACGGGCTACCGTCGACCTCCTCCAGCCTCCACGGGCTCCTGTTCATCCAGCCTCCACCGCGCGCTACTCCACCGGCACTATTCAACCACCCCTCCACCATCTACTGTTCATCCAACCCTCCACCGTCTACTGTTCATCCAGCCCTCCACACCACGGGGGCCTGTTCAACCACCCCTCCACGGCCACCCCTCCACCGTCTACTGTTCATCCAGCCCTCCACACCACAGGGTCCTGTTCATCCAGAGGCAACGCCACCGCTCACTGTTCATCCAAACCCCCCCACAATGCTCACTGTTCATCCAATCGATCGACTTCGGTTAGTAGGAGTAGCGAAGGAATCGCTCCATCGGGTTCAGTTAACAGCCATCGATCGATCGCTCGGGTTCAGTAACGCGTAGCCTGCAGTGCAATCGCTCAGGTTTAGTTAGAGCCCAACGTCTCACTAGGGTTCAGTTAGAGCCAACGCCTCGCACACACGCGCGTACGTGTATGAGAGAAACGCGCATCGCTCGCCCCCCTACCTCCCATCGTAACCGGAAACTCCCCAAAATTTTCCTCCCCCTCACTTCGACCACGGTTTTTTCCGTCATGGACGGCCCAAAGAATGTCATGCAGCTGTGTCTCCGGCCCGCCCAGGACGAAAAGCCCATTTTCTGTCATGATTTTTTGTCATAGAAGTAGGAGCCCACCACATCTATGATGATACCGGGTTTTGTCATAATTATCGTCATAGAAGTGTCATATGTATGACAGAAAAAAAAATTCGTTCGGCCCAAAATGTCACGAATGTGTCTTTTTTTTGTAGTGCATGATGCGGCGAGAGCTGGCCGCTGTTCGAGAGGTCTTAAATCCTTAAAGATTTTTTCCGCTTCAGGCGAGGAATTGGCCTTGTCCGATTTAGGCGTGTATAGCGCCCCAATTTGGCTTTCCGAATTCTAGGGGCTTCATCGAAATTTAAAATTGTAGACTTCTATGGCTAAGTGAGAGTTATAAAGCGGAATAGTCCGATTGCCTTGTTCGCTGTGTTGAACACCTCCTTAAAGGACCAAAAATTTGGATAAAGAGTGTTTGGGTTTTCCACAAACACCCCAGTAATAGTTACGTGGGGGCGGAAGCCGACGACTGGCCTACTTTCAGAATTTTATAAACAGCCGCACAGAAGGTAATATTTTAAATCAGCAAAGCGCCATATAGCGCAAACAAACTCGTTTTCATATTACAAAGACGACATGAGTACATTCACTCAAAGATTATGTCTTTGGTACATTCATCGGCCGCGAGGCGAGCGCCTTTCATAACTCCATCATAATATTTCTCGGGGTAGTGATGCGCCTTACCCTCCGGTGGTCCATCCTTCACCAGCTACTCTGCATCCAGTTTTGCCCAATGCATCTTTGCATGGGCAAAGTCCCGACGGTTGTCGGTGTCAAAACCGGCGGATCTCGGGTAGGGGGTCCCGATTTGTGCGTCTTAGGCTGATGGTAACAGGAAGCAAGGGACACAATGTTTACCCAGGTTCGGGCCCTCTCGATGGAGGTAAAACTCTACTTCCTGCTTGATTAATATTGAAGATATGAGTAGTACAAGAGTAGATCTACCACGAGATCGTAGAGGCTAAACCCTAAGAGCTAGCCTATGATGGTATGATTGTAATTGTGATCGGCCTTCTAAGGACCATCCTCTCCGGTTTATATAGACACCGGAGAGGGCTAGGGTTTACATGAAGTCGGTTACAAGGAAGGAAATATAATATCCGGATCACCAAGCTTGTCTTCCACGCAAAGGAGAGTCCCATCCGAACATGGGCCGAAGTCTTGAGTCTTGTATCTTCACGCTTCAACAGTCCGGATGACATATACAGTTCGGCTGTCCGGATACCCCCTAATCCAGGACTCCCTCAGTAGCCCCTGAACCAGGCTTCAATGACGATGAGTCCGACGCGCAGTCTTATCTTCGGCATTGCAAGGTGGGTTCCTTCTCCAAATACTCCAATGTACCTATCATGCCGAACAGTGTTCAACATCTCATCAATGTTGTACTCCTCGGCTTCAATGCCTCAATAATGACCATTTCCACATGTCGAGGGAATGCAAGGAGTCGAGGAATTTTTGCATTTGCCTCCCTCGATCCTTCGGGCTAACCGTCTATTTGAAGGGACGGGGATTCCCAGATCCAAACCTCACTCTCCCTCCTCGAGCAAGCATCCAATAGAGCACCCCGAAAAAACCATTCAAACATGATCGGTCGTCGCAACTCTTCTGCTCGCTCCCCTTGTCCCAAGCCGGGGGACTGGGTAGAGTGTTCAGTTTCTCATAGCCGCTTGATAAAGTTACAAACCCAAGGGCTTCTCCCACCGGCATTCATGGTCCCCATCCGAGCCGGAATAGCCACCTATGACGGCGGAGAACAAGCGGAGAGATCCCCTAATCCGTCTCTCGAGGAGAGAATATGCCTCATTCCGCATCTATTAAGGGGTGTCAGGTTTCCTATTCATCCATTCCTTCATGGGCTCCTGGAGTTCTATGGCCTCCAGTTGCACAACTTAACCCCAGCCTCCGTACTACATATAGCAGGGTATGTCGCCCTTTGTGAGCTATTTCTAGGCTACGAGGCTCATTTTGGTTTGTGGAAGAAGCTGTTCTGCCTTGTGCCCCGCAACCAGGGAGGGTCCCTATGTCAAGTAGGCGGGGCCGAAGTATGGCGTATCGCTGAGACCGGATACCTATCCGGCACTCCCAAGAAGGCACCAGAGAACTGGGATTCAGAGTAGTTTTATATTGACGATGCTCGCCTTCCGGATCTAGTCCGGACATGACTCCCCAAGTTCAGTAATGCCCCGCTGAGGGCACGCCTAAGCTGGCGCCCTAGAGGACCCCAAGAAGAAGATACCAGGGAAATACATTTCCCGATGAACAGGATAAAGTTATTGGCCAAATCCGGACTGACGATAGTCGAGGTCATGGCAATATGCATAATACGGGGAGTGCAGCCGCTTCAATACCGGGGCAATCCCATGTGGCATTTCAACGGGACAGACGATGCCACCCGTTGTGGCCGTAAGGGTCCGGACTCCGCCACCGCTCTGGCAAGGATACTATCCAAGCTATACAAAGGAGAAGAGGAAGACTTCCTCCATAGCAAACAGCGGGACGGATTCTCCATGTATAATCCCCCTAACTGGGTAAGTCGTCATTTATTTTCTCGCTTCACTTATTGTGGTGTTATCTGCTAAGGTTACCTACCTCGATATTTACAAGCAGGAACTGAGGAGGGCCGTAGAAGGAATCTCCAGCCCTTCCCCGCAGCCAGAGGACCCCGAAAGGGCCCTGGATCCAGGACTTGAAGAAGACCCGGATGCGGCCGTTGAGCTTGTCGACGGGATATTTTATCGAGCGAGCCGTGACGGCGCCCCAGTGGCTATTACTGCCGATTATCGAGGACTGCTACCTTCGTCGCGTGTAAGCCAGCCAAAGACTCGATCCTCCGAAGAGGACTCATTCCTGATGTCACGCCTTATCCTTGAAGCGTCGTGTTTTTGCAGAGGCGACATTCAGAGCGCAGGGCCGAGCCCCTAGGGACCCGTCAGCCACAAGCGTCCGGATTGGGTAGGCTCAAGAGGAAGGCGATTAGGGCCGACATGCCTCTACAGAGGTAAGGAAACAACCTTTCATGTAATTATTGTTATTTGAAGTATAACAACACCCTTTACATCCTGGCAGGAAGAGGAGTATCCGGACTATATCCGGGGATCCTGCCAAACATGCCTCCACCAGTCCGGCTCCAAAACCGACTTCGAGAGAGGAGGTGGACGTAGGGCCGATGCCGCATAGTCCTCCAACAGAGGACGCAGACATGCTCTCTGCCATGAATTCCGAAGTAGAGAGCGCCTTGAATCACCGGCGTCGACGGGCATGCTTCGCAACAACATCTATTCCGAAGAGGCATTCAATGCTTTCCATTCGGGAGACGCATACATCCGAGCTGCTCAAGGCGAACTCGCCCGAGCGACGGACCAGTATACCAAAGATATACGGGTAAGAAAGTTTGATAAGCATGTATAGCAGTAGCCCCTGAGACTTGAAACGGTTGGCACAACAGTTTTAAGTATCAATTTATGCGCAGGTTCTTGTAGATAAGAATGAGCAATTGTCCCAGGAGCTAGAGGAGTGCAAGACCCAATTGAGGGCCAGAGTTGCCAAGCTAGAGGAATCCCAGAAGGCCTCATACGGTAACATTTATCCCAATTGTACAAAAATGTACCAGTTAGCAACTGGCTGGTATGACAAATTTAACAGAAAATTCTCCAGATTACCCCAGAGTAAATCCGGAGGGCTGGAGGGATGACGAGTCGCATCTCCAGAGGCAACTAAAAGCTGGCGAGCGCATTCTTACGCAAGTTAAGCAGGATAAGAATACTCACCAAGATGCCAATATTCGACTGGACGTGGAATTGAAAGACGTCCGTGCGCAGCTGGCGGACTCCGTGAAGGAGTACAAAAGGCTTTGCCGCGGCATTTATGGTAAGTGCCTAGATGAAGTGTAGCATAGTTCGGCGAGGAAGTATATTGGAAGAGTTTTGCTTGTAGGAATGCTGACCGGTCGCCCTATGGTGAATACGCGCTACACCAAGCTGGACCCGAACCATATGGCCGAAGTCGGACCGGCAGGACCAGATGGGCAAGAAATTCCTGTGAGTCTGGTATATGACCAGGTGGCGTTAGCCGCGAAGTATTCTCAATAGGATTGTAAGCTAGATAGCCTGTTGGATGGTATAGAAGAGGAATATGGTCAGTCCAAGTGACTATGTAATTCAATGGACATAAGTAGCCCCTAGCCAGATTACAATCATTTCTCATGGCGGACCTTTTCGCTTCAACCCCCGGATCCTATAGTCTGGGGTGTGTCCGAATACCTGCTCGGTTATTTAAACCGGAGTATGCGTGGAAACCAGGCATAGGGGTCATAAGTGCTTGAACAGACAAGTACCCAACTAGTTATGTTATATTACATGGATAGTAAGAAACATCTTCCAGGGAGAATAGTTCCATTAAGGGTTCCTTTCCCTGGGTAGGCATGCGACAAGGCACATGTCTGAACTGCGAACCATGGCGCAAGATACAAACTTCTGGGGATTTATGTTATAATAAACAAAGACATCTTTTGTTCACCGACCGAATATTCTCTTAAGGAAACTAGCTTTCGACTTCACCCAGTCTGAGGTACACATCCGGCTGAACCGGCAGTAACAATCGCAGAGGTGCTCCCCTTATGCCCTAGCCGAATTAACGGGAATGTAGGGCATAAACACAGGAGCCAGGCAACCCAGCTTGGCCATGTCTTAAGTCACATCGATGCATATAATGGTGATGCAATCCTTTTAGAGTAAGTTATGTTTAGCTTCCGTATAGGAAGCCCCCGGGTATTGCTTACACACATAGTGCGGTCGGAATAATCCGGGAGTCCGCATTGTATTACATACTTTGTGTGAAGAGAAAAAGATCGAGAAAGGAAAAGGGGGGGGTGAGGGAGTCCTAGATAAGGGGGTATCTGGACAGCCGGACTATATACAACATCTGGACTATAGAAGCATCAAGATACAAGACTCAAGACTTCGGCTCGTGTCTGGATGGGACTCTCCTTTGTGTGGAAGACAAGCTTGGCGATCCGGATATTATGTTTCCTTCCTTGTAAGCCGACTCCATGTAAACCCTAGCTCTCCGGTGTCTATATAAACCGGAGAGCATGGTCCTTAGAAGGCCGATCACAATTACAATCATACCATCATAGGCCAGCTCTTAGGGTTTAGCCTCTATGATCTCGTGGTAGATCTACTCTTGTACTCCACATATCTTCAATATTAATCAAGCAGGAAGTAGGGTTTTACCTCCATCGAGAGGGCCCGAACCTGGATAAACATTGTGTCCCACGCTTCCTGTTACCATCAGCCTAAGACGCACAGATCGGGACCCCCTACCCGAGATCCGCCGGTTTTGACACCGAAATTGGTGCTTTCATTGAGAGTTCCTCTGTGTCGTCGCTTCGAGGCTTGATGGCGTCTTCAATCATCAATAACACGGTCCAGGGTGAGACTTTTCTTCCTGGACAGATCTTTGTGTTCGGCGGCTTCGCACTGCGGGCCAATTCGCTTGGCCGGTTGGAGCATATCGATAGGTTCGCCCCTAGCCACCAGATCAGGTTCGAAACTTGAACTACATGGCGGATATCCGCGGAGACTTGATCTTCGACGGATTTGAGCCTACGCTAGGAGCGCCGGACAGCCACGACGAGCACGGCCTAGACCTGCTGTCGGACAGTGCCCGGGACATCATCCCCGAAGCAGCCTTGGATCTAAATCTAGGGGAGGTTGCGTTGCCTATGGACGGGGGGCTAGACCCCGCTCCGCAGGCTGCACACTTATTGGCGATGGAGCCGAACACGGATCCCACCACTGTGGAGGCCCGTAATCCCGGACCCCCGGACTCATATCTGGTTGTTGGTCCTGGTCCGCTCACTCTCGAGCCAGCCGAGCCAGGTTGGGCTCCGGTAATGGAGCTTACTGCCGCGGACATCTTTCAACACTCACCCTTTGGCGACATGCTGAACTCATTGAAGTTTCTCTCTTTGTCAGGAGACACTGGGCCAAACTATGTCCGGCTAGAGTGGGAAGCGGGTGACGAAGGAATTCGCTGCCCACCCAGCACCCACTTTGTCGCCATGATCGATGATTTAACCGACGTGCTCGACTTTGACTGCGAAGACATCGATGGTATGGACGATGATACA
>NW_025225963.1:0-39597 GCF_018294505.1 Triticum aestivum | reverse complement strand
GAGGCAGGATCCATCGGCTTCAGTTAGCAGCAGTAGCGAAGGAATCGGTCGATCGGGTTCAGTTAACAGCCATCGATCGATCGCTCGGGTTCAGTAATGCGTAGCTTGCAGTGCAATCACTCGGGTTCAGTTAGAGCCCAACGCCTCGCTCGGGTTCAGTTAGAGCCAACACCTCGCACACACGCGCGCGTGTACGAGAGAAACGCGCATTGCTCGGCCCCCGACCTCCCACTGTAACCGGGAACTCCCCGAAATTTTCCTCGCCCTCGCTTCTACCACGGTTTTTTCTGTCATGGACGGCCCAAAGAATGTCATGCAGCTGCATCTCCGGCCCGCCCAGGACGAAAAGCCCATTTTCTGTCAAGATTTTTTGTCATAGAAGTAGGATCCCACCACATCTATGATGATACCGGGTTTTGTCACAATTATCGTCATAGAAGTGTCATATGTATGACAGAACAAAAATTCGTTTGGCCCAAAATGTCACGGATGTGTCTTTTTTTGTAGTGTATGTTGTCACTTTCATATACCAGTGGGAATTTTTCATTATAGAACATGGCTTGTATATTCCAACGATGGGCTTCCTCAAAATGCCCTAGGTCTTCATGAGCAAGCAAGTTGGACGCACACCCACTTAGTTTCTTTTGTTGAGCTTTCATACATTTATAGCTCTAGTGCATCCGTTGCATGGCAATCCCTACTCCTCATGTTGACATCAATTGATGGGCATCTTCATAGCACGTTGATTAGCCTCGTCAATGTGAGATTTTCTCCTTTTTTTGTCTTCTCCACACAACCTCCATCATCATATTCTATTCCACCCTTAGTGCTATATCCATGGCTCACGCTCATGTATTGCGTGAGAGATGAAAAAAAGCTAAAGCGCATTAAAAAGTATGAACCAATTGCTTGGCTGAAACCAGGGTTGTGCATGATGGGAGTATTTTGTGTGATGAAAATGAAGCATAGCCTAACTATATGATTTTGTAGGGATGAACTTTCTTTAGCCATGTTATTTCGAGAAGACATGATTGCTTAGTTAGTATGCTTGAAGTATTAATATTTCTTATGTCAATATGAACTTTTATTTTGAATCATTTCGATCTGAACATTCATGCCACAATAAAGAAGATTACGTTGAGAAATATGCTAGGTAGCATTCCACATAAAAAATTCTGTTTTTATCATTTACCAACTCGAGGACGAGTATGAATTAAGGTTGGGGATGCTTGATACGTCTCCAACGTATCTATAATTTTTTATTGTTCCATGCTATTATATTATCTGTATTGGATGTTTATGGGCTTTACTTTACACTTTCATATCATTTTTGGGACTAACCTACTAACCAGAGGCCCAGCCCGAATTGCTGTTTTTTTGCCTATTTCAGTGTTTCAAACAAAAGGAATATCAAACGGAGTCCAAATGGAATGAAACCTTCGGGAGCGATCTTTCTGGAACAAACGCAATCCACGAGACTTGGAGTGGACGTCAGGAAGCAGCCGAGGTGGCCATGAGGCAGGAGGGCGCGCCCCCCACCATTGTGGTCCCCTTGTGGCTCCCCTGACCTACCTCCTTCGCCTATATATACCTCCATACCTTGAAAACATCCAGGAGCACCACGAAAAACTATTTGCACCGCCGCAACCTTCTGTATCCGCGAGATCCCATCTTGGAGCCTTCGTCGGCGCTCCGCCGGAGGGGGAATCGACCCCGAAGGGCTTCTACATCAACACCATAGACTCTCCGATGAGTTGTGAGTAGTTTACCACAGACCTTTGGGTCCATAGTTATTACCTAGATGGCTTCTTCTCTCTCTTTGAATCTCAATACAAAGTTCTCCTCGATCTTCTTGGAAATCTATTCGATGTAACTCTTTTTGCGGTGTGTTTGTCGAGATCTGATGTATTGTGGGTTTATGATCAAGTTTATCTATGAGAAATATTTGAATCTCCTCTGAATTCTTTTATGTATGATTGGTTATCTTTGCAAGTCTCTTCGAATTATCAGTTTGGTTTGGCCTACTAGATTGATCTTTCTTGCAATGGGAGAAGTGCTTAGCTTTGGGTTCAATCTTGCAGTGTCCTTTCCCAATGACATTAGGGGCAGCAAGGCACGTATTGTATTGTTGCCATCGAGGATAAAAAGATGGGGTTTATATCATATTGCTTGAGTTTATCCCTCTACATCATGTCATCTTTCTTAATGCGTTACTCTGTTCTTATAAACTTAATACTCTAGATGCAGGCAGGAGTCGGTTGATGTGTGGATTAATAGTAGTAGATGCAGAATTATTTCGATCTACTTGCGAAGTAACAAAAGATTTGCGAAGTAACAAAAATCTTACAAAAGTCTCTTGAACCTCTTAAGAGTGTTAGCGGAAATCTTCACCGTATGAATATGTTGATTACTCTTTGCAATAACCGTTTGGATTCTTTAGATCTAAAAATTTCCGAATATGAAGGGAAATGTGAAGAACCTCCCGGATTCGAGCATGACACCACTAAAAAACTGAAACCAAAGATGGCAATACTTAGATCTATTCTCGCTTTTATGCCTAGCTAGGGGCGTTAAACGATAGCGCTTGTTGGGAGGGAACCCAATTTTATTTTTGTTCCTTGCTTTTTGCTTCTGTTTAGTAAGAAATAATTCATCTAGCTTCTGTTTAGATGTGGTTTTATGTTTTAATTAGTGTTTGTGCCAAGTAGAACCTATAGGATCATCTTGGGTCATAGTTAATTTGATTCTGCTGAAAAACAGAAACTTTTGCATGCACGAGAATAATTTTAATAAATCACAGAAACGTGCTTTTTTAGTTGATCATTTTTGCAGTAGATCAATAGAAAAATTGCCTAGGATTTTTAGAGTTCCAGAAGTACTCGAATGTTACAGATATCTTTAGACTGTTCTGTTTTTGACAAATTCTGTTTTTCATGTGTTGTTTGCTTATTTTGATGCATCTATGGCTAGTGTCGGGGGGTGTGAACCATAGAGAAGTTGGAATACAGTAGGTTTAACACCAATATAAATAAATAATGAGTTCATTACAGTACCTTGAGTGGTGGTTTTTCTTTCTTCCACTAACTGGGCTTATGAGATTTCCTGTTGAGTTTTGTGTTGTGAAGTTTTCAAGTTTTGGGTAAAGATTTGATGGACTATGGAATAAGGAGTGGCAAGAGCCTAAGCTTGGGGATGCACATGGCACCCCAAGATAATCCAAGGACAACCCAAAGCCTAAGCTTGGGAATGCCCCGGAAGGCATCCCCTCTTTCGTCTTCGTTTATCGGTAACTTTACTTGGAGCTATATTTTTATTCACCACATGATATGTGTTTTGTTTGAAGCATCTTGTATGATATGAGTCTTTGCTTTTTAGTTTACCACAACCATCCTTGCTGTACACACCTTCTGGGAGAGATGCCCATGATTTGAAATTTATTAGAATACTCTATGTGCTTCACTTATATCTTTTGAGCTAGATAGTTTTTGCTCTAATGCTTCACTTATACTTTTTAGAGCACGGCGGTGACTTGATTTTGTAGAAATTATTGATCTCTCATGCTTCACTTATATTATTTTGAGAGTATTTTAGAACAGCATGGTATTTGCTATGGTTATAAAATTGGTCCTGATATGATGGGCATCCAAGTTGGGTATAATAAAAACTATCATAGGAAGTGAATTGGATGCTATGATCAACTTAATGCTTGATAATTGTTTTGAGATATAAAGGTGGTAATATTAGAGTCATGCTAGTTGGGTAATTATGAAATTGAGGAATACTTGTGTTGAAGTTGGCAAGTCATGTATCATGCACGTATGGTAAAAGTTGTGTAACAAATTTGTTGCATGGGGTGCTCTTTTGATTGCCTTCCTTATGTGTGGAGGTCGGGGGCGCGCGATGGTTAACTCCTACCAACCTCCCCCCCTAGGAGCATGCGTAGTAGTACTTTGCTTCGAGGGCTAATAAAACTTTTGCAATAAGTATATGAGTTCTTTATGACTAATGTGAGTCCATGGATTATACGCACTCTTACCTTTCCATCATTGCTTGCCTCTTCGGTACCGTGCATTGCCCTTTCTCACCTTGAGAGTTGGTGCAAACTTCGCCGGTGCATCCAAACCCTGTGATACAATACGCTCTATCACACATAAACCTCCTTATATCTTCCTCAATACAGCCACCATACCTACCTATTATGGCATTTCCATAGCCATTCCGAGATATATTGCCATGCAACTTTCCACCATTCTGTTTATCATGACACGCATCATCATTGTCATATTGCCTTGCATGATCATGTAGTTGACATCGTATTTGTGGCAAAGCCACCTTGCATAATTTTTTATACATGCCACTCTTGATTCATTGCCCATCCCAGTACACCGCCGGAGGCATTCATGTAGAGTCATATCTTGTTCTAGTTTTGAGTTGTAATTCATGAGTTGTAAATAAATAAATAGAAGTGTGATGATCATCATTATTAGAGCATTGTCCCATATAAAAAAAGAAAGGCCAAATAAAAAAAGGCCAATAAAAAAAGGCCAAATTAAAAAGACCAAAAAAAAGGAAAAAAGGTATCCTTTTCCACACTTGTGCTTCAAAGTAGCACCATGTTCTTCATATAGAGAGTCTCTTATGTTGTCAATTTCATATACTAGTGGGAATTTTTCATTATAGAACTTGGCTTGTATATTACAACGATGGGCTTCCTCAAAATGCCCTAGGTCTTCGTGAGCAAGCCAGTTGGATGCACACCCACTTAGTTTCTTTTGTTGAGCTTTCATACATTTATAACTCTAGTGCATCTATTGCATGGCAATCCCTACTCCTCATGTTGACATCAATTGATGGGCATCTCCATGGCCCGTTGATTAGCCTCGTCAATGTGAGACTTTCTCCTATTTTTGTCTTCTCCACAGAACCTCCATCATCATATTCTATTCCACCATTAGTGCTATATCCATGGCTCACGCTCATGTATTGCGTGGAGCTGGGGGGGAAAAGCTGAAGCGCATTAAAAAGAATGAACCAATTGCTTGGCTGAAACCGGGGTTGTGCATGATGTGAGTATTTTGTGTGATGAAAATGAAGCATAGCCTAACTATATGATTTTGTAGGGATGAACTTTCTTTAGCCGTGTTATTTTGAGAAGACATGATTACTTAGTTAGTATGCTTGAAGTATTAATATTTCTTATATCAATATTAACTTTTATTGTGAATCATTTGGATCTGAACATTCATGCCACAATAAAGAAGATTACATTGAGAAATATGCTAGGTAGCATTCCACATCAAAAATTCTGTTTCTATCATTTACCTACTCGAGCACGAGTAGGAATTAAGCTTGGGGATGCTTGATACATCTCCAACGTATCTATAATTTTTGAGTGTTCCATGCTATTATATTATCCGTTTTGGATGTTTACAGGCTTTACTTTACACTTTCATATAATTTTTGGGACTAACCTACTAACTAGAGGCCCAGCCTGAATTGCTGTTTTTTTTGCTTATTTCAGTGTTTCGAACAAAAGGAATATCAAACGAAGTTCAAACGGAATGAAACCTTCGGGACCGATCTTTTTCGAACAAACGCAATCCACGAGACTTGGAGTGGACGTCAAGAAGTAGCCGATGTGGCCACGAGGCAGGAGGGCGCGCCTCCCACCCTCGTGGGCCCCTTGTCGCTCCCCTGACCTACCTCCTTCTCCTATATATACCTCCATACCCTGAAAACATCCAGGAGCACCACGAAAAACTATTTCCACCGCCGCAACCTTCTGTATCCGCGATATCCCATCTTGGAGCCTTTGTCGGCACTCCGCCGGAGGGGGAATCGACCGTGGAGGGCTTCTACATCAACACCATAGCCTCTCCGATGAGTTGTAAGTAGTTTACCATAGACCTTCGGTTCCATGGTTATTACCTAGATCGCTTCTTCTCTCTCTTTGAATCTCAATACAAAGTTCCCCTCGGTTTTCTTGGAGATCTATTCGATGTAACTCTTTTTGCGGTGTGTTTGTCGAGATCCGATGAATTGTGGGTTTATGATCAAGTTTATCTATGAGAAATATTTGAATCTCCTCTGAATTCTTTTATGTATGATTGGTTATCTTTGCAAGTCTCTTCGAATTATCAGTTTGGTTTGGCCTACTAGATTGATCTTTCTTGCAATGGGAGAAGTGCTTAGCTTTGGGTTCAATCTTGCGGTGTCCTTTCCCAGTGACATCAGGGGCAGCAAGGCATGTATTGTATTGTTGCCATCAAGGATAAAAAGATGGGGTTTATATCATATTGCTTGAGTTTATCCCTCTACATCATGTCATCTTTCTTAATGCGTTACTCTATTCTTATGAACTTAATACTCTAGATGCAGGCAGGAGTCAGTCGATGTGTGGAGTAATAGTAGTAGATACAGAATTGTTTCGATCTACTCACAGACATGATGCCTATATACATGATCATGCCTAGATATTCTCATAACTATGCACTTTTTTATCAATTGTTCGACAGTAATTTGTTCACCCACCGTAATACTTATGCTATCTTGAGAGAAGCCACTAGTGAAACCTATGGCCCCCGGGTCTATCCTTTATCATATAAGTTTCCGATCTACTTTTATTTGCATCTTTACTTTCCAATCTATATCATAAAAATATCAAAAATACTTATCTTATCTTATTATCTCTACCAGATCTTAGTTTCACAAGTTGCCGTGAAGGGATTCACAACCCCTTTACTATGTTGGTTGCGAGGTTCTTGTTTGTTTGTGTAGGTATGAGTGACTTCTGTGGAGCCTCCTATTTGACTGATACCTTGGTTCTCAAAAACTGAGGGAAATACTTATGCTACTTTGCTGCATCACCCTTCCCTCTTCAAGGTGAAACCAACGCAGTGCTCAAGAGGTAGCAAGAAGGATTTCTGGCGCCGTTGCCGGGGAGGTCTTCGCTCAAGTTAGGACATACCAAGTACCCATCACAAACTCATTTCCCTTGCATTACATTATTTGCCATTTACCTCTCGTTTTCCTCTCCCCCACTTCACCCTTGCCGTTTTGCTCGCCCTCTCTTTTCCGTTCGCCTCTCTTTTTTTGCTTGTCTTTTGTGTGCTCGTGTGATCATTTATGTCATCGTCATGGCTAGTCCCTTATCCGCTCCTATGTCTCCCGAGTTTGAAGTTCTTCACTTCAAGCAAAGGCAAGGAGAAAACTTAAAAGATGCTTGGTATAGGATGATGGAGTCTTATCGTAATTGCACCTTAGAGGTGAATTTTAGAATTTTACTTTGCAATTTTTATGTTGGACTAAATATGTCCCATAGACAACTCTTGGATTGCGTTGCCAAAGGAAATTTTATTGAAATTGATCCCAGTATTGCACATGAAATTATAGAGGGAATAGTGGGACCACTACCTCAAAAAGGGGGGCCACATCATACCCAAAAAGAGACAAAAGTTTTTGAAAAGATTTGCGAAGTAACAAAAATCTTACAAAAGTCTCTTGAACCTCTTAAGAGTGTTAGCCGAAATCTTCACCGTATGAATATGTTGATTACTCTTTGCAATAAGCGGTTGGATTCTTCAGATCTAAAAATTTCCGAGTATGAAGGGAAACATAAAGAACCTCCCGGATTCGAGCATGACTCTGCTAAAAAACTGAAAACCAAAGATGCAAATACTTAGATCTATTCTCGCTTTTATGCCTAGCTAGGGGCGTTAAACGATAGCGCTTGTTGGGAGGCAAACCAATTTTATTTTTTTCCTTGCTTTTTGCTTCTGTTTAGTAATAAATAATTCATCTAGCTTCTATTTAGATGTGGTTTTATGTTTTAATTAGTGTTTGTGCCAAGTAGAACCTATAGGATCATCTTGGGTGATAGTTAATTTGATTCTGCTGAAAAACAGAAACTTTTGCGTGCACAAGAATAATTTTAGTAAATCATAGAAACATGATTTCTAGTTGATCATTTTGAAGTAGATCAATAGACAAATTTCCTAGGACTTCCTATTTTGGTAGTATTTTTAGAATTCCAGAAGTATTCGAAAGTTACAGATTACTTTAGACTATTCAGTTTTTGACAGATTCTGTTTTTCATGTGTTGTTTGCTTATTTTGATGCATCTATGGCTAGTATCGGGGGGGGGGGGGTATGAACCAAAGAGAAGTTGGAATACAGTAGGTTTAACACCAATATAAATAAAGAATGAGTTCATTACAGTACCTTAAGTGGTGGTTTTCTTTCTTACACTAATGGAGCTTATGAGATTTCCTGTTGAGTTTTGTGTTGTGAAGTTTTCAAGTTTTGGGTAAAGATTTGATGGACTATGGAATAAGGAGTGGCAAGAGCCTAAGCTTTGGGATGCCCATGGCACCCCAAGATAATCCAAGGATAACCCAAATCCTAATCTTGGGGATGCCCCGGAAGGCATCCCCTCTTTCGTCTTCGTTTATCGGTAACTTTACTTGGAGCTATATTTTTATTCACCACATGATATGTGTTTTTCTCGGAGCGTCTTGTATGATATGAGTCTTTGCTTTTTTAGTTTACCACAATCATCCTTTCTGTACACACCTTTTGGGAGAGACGCACATGATTTGAAATTTATTAGAATACTCTATGTGCTTCACTTATATCTTTTGAGCTAGATAGTTTTTGCTCTAGTGCTTCACTTATACTTTTTAGAGCACGGTGGTGGCTTGCTTTTGTAGAAATTATTGATCTCTCATGCTTCACTTATATTATTTTGAGAGTCTTTTAGAACAGAATGGTATTAGCTATGGTTATAAAATTGGTCCTCATATGATGGGCATCCAAGTCTGGTATAATAAAAACTATCATAGGAAGTGAATTGGATGCTATGATCAATTTGATGGTTGATAATTGTTTCGAGATATAAAGGTGGTAATAGTAGAGTCATGCTAGTTGGGTAATTATGAAATTGAGGAATACTTGTGTTGAAGTTGGCAAGTCCTGTACCATGCACGTATGGTAAAAGTTGTGTAACAAATTTGTTGCATGGGGTGCTCTTTTGATTGCCTTCCTTCTGTGTGGAGGTCGGGGGCGCGCGATGGTTAACTCCTACCAACCTCCCCCCTAGGAGCATGCATAGTAGTACTTTGCTTCGAGGGCTAATAAAACTTTTGCAATAAGTATATGAGTTCTTTATGACTAATGTGAGTCCATGGATTATACGCACTCTTACCTTTCCATCATTGCTAGCCTCTTCGGTACCGTGCATTGCCCTTTCTCACCTTGAGAGTTGGTGCAAACTTCGCCGGTGCATCCAAACCCCGTGATACGATATGCTCTATCACACATAAACCTCCTTATATCTTCCTCAAAACAGCCACCATACCTACCTATTATGGCATTTCCATAGCCATTCCGAGATATATTGCCATGCGACTTTCCACCGTTCTGTTTATCATGACACGCATCATCATTGTCATATTGCCTTGCATGATCATGTAGTTGACATCGTATTTGTGGCAAAGCCACCTTGCATAATTTTTTATACATCCCACTCTTAATTCATTGCCCATCCCGGTACGCCGCCGGAGGCATTCATATAGAGTCATATCTTGTTCTAGTTTCGAGTTTTAATTCATGAGTTGTAAATAAATAAATAGAAGTGTGATGATCATCATTATTAGAGCATTGTCCCTTATAAAAAAGAAAGGCCAAATAAAAAAAGGCCAAAAAAGGAAAAAAAAGTATCCTTTTCCACACTTGTGCTTCAAAGTAGCACCATGTTCTTCATATAGAGAGTCTCTTATGTTGTCACTTTCATATACTAGTGGGAATTTTTCATTATAGAACTTGGCTTGTATATTCCAACGATGGGCTTCCTCAAAATGCCCTAGGTCTTCGTGAGCAAGCAAGTTGGATGCACACCCACTTAGTTTCTTTTGTTGAGCTTTCATACATTTATAGCTCTAGTGCATCCGTTGCCTGGCAATCCCTACTCCTCATGTTGACATCAATTGATGGGCATCTCCATAGCCCGTTGATTAGCCTCGTCAATGTGAGACTTTCTCCTTTTTTTGTCTTCTCCACACAACCTCGATCATCATATTCTATTCCACCCTTAGTTCTATATATATGGCTCACGCTCATGTATTGCGGGAGAGTTAAAAAAAATTGAAGCGCGTTAAAAAGTATGAACCAATTGCTCGGCTGAAACCGGGGTTGTGCATGATAGGAGTATTTTGTGTGATGAGATGAAGCATAGCCTAACTATATGATTTTGTAGGGATGAACTTTCTTTAGCCGTGTTATTTTGGGAAGACATGATTGCTTAGTAAGTATGCTTGAAGTATTACTATTTCTTATGTCAATATGAACTTGTATTTTGAATCATTTGGACCTGAACATTCATGCCACGATAAAGAAGATTACATTGAGAAATATGCTAGGTAGCATTCCACATCAAAAATTCTGTTTTTATCATTTACCTACTCGAGCACGAGTAGGAATTAAGCTTGGGCATGCTTGATACGTCTCCATCGTATATATAATTTTTTTATTGTTCCATGCTATTATATTAGCCGTTTTGGATGTTTATGAGCTTTACTTTACACTTTCATATCATTGTTGGGACTAACCTACTAACCAGAGGCCCAGCCCGAATTGCTTTTTTTTGCCTATTTCAGTGTTTCAAAGAAAAGGAATATCAAACAGAGTCCAAACGGAATGAAACCTTCGGGAGTGATCTTTTTGGAACAAACGCACTCCAGGAGACTTGGAATGGACGTCAAGAAGCAGCCGAGGTGGCCACGAGGCAGGAGGGCACGCCCCCTACCCTCGTGGGCCCCTTGTGGCTCCCCTGACCTACCTCCTTCGCCTATATATACCTCCATACCCTGAAAACATCCAGGAGCACCATAAAAAACTATTTCCACCGCCGCAACCTTCTGTATCCATGAGATCCCATCTTGGAGCCTTCGTCGGTGCTCCGCTGGAGGGGGAATCGACCATGGAGGGCTTCTACATCAACACCATAGCTTCTCTGATGAGTTGTGAGTAGTTTACCACAGACCTTTGGGTCCATAGTTATTACCTAGATGGCTTCTTCTCTCTCTTTGAATCTCAATACAAAGTTCTCCTCGATCTTCTTGGAGATCTATTTGATGTAACTCTTTTTGCGGTGTGTTTGTCGAGATCCGATGAATTGTGGTTTTATGATCAAGTTTATCTATGAGAAATATTTGAATCTCCTCTGAATTCTTTTATGTATGATTGGTTATCTTTGCAAGTCTCTTCAAATTATCAGTTTGGTTTGGCCTACTAGATTGATCTTTCTTGCAATGGGAGAAGTGCTTAGCTTTGGGTTCAATCTTGCGGTGTCCTTTCCCAGTGACAGCAGGGGCAGCAAGGCACGTATTGTATTGTTGCCATCGAGGATAAAAAGATGGGGTTTATATCATATTGCTTGAGTTTATCCCTCTACGCCATGTCATCTTTCTTAATGCGTTACTCTGTTCTTATGAACTTAATACTCTAGATGCAGGCAGGAGTCGGTCGATGTGTGGAGTAATAGTAGTAGATGCAGAATCGTTTCGATCTACTTGTCACGGACGTGATGCCTATATACATGATCATGCCTAGATATTCTCATAACTATGCATTTTTGTATCAATTGCTCGACAGTAATTTGTTCACCCACCGTAATACCTATGCTATCTTGAGAGAAGCCACTAGTGAAACCTATGGCCCCCGGGTCTATCCTTTATCATATAAGTTTTCGATCTACTTTTATTTGCATCTTTACTTTCCAATCTATATCATTAAAATACCAAAAATATTTATCTTATCTTACTATCTCTATCATATCTCATTTTCGCAAGTTACCGTGAAGGGATTGACAACCCCTTTATCGTGTTGGTTGCGAGGTTCTTGTTTGTTTGTGTAGTTACGAGGGACTTCTGTGGAGCCTCCAACTGGATTGATACCTTGGTTCTCAAAATCTGAGGGAAATAATTACGCTACTTTTCTGCATCACCCTTTCCTCTTCAAGGGAAAACTAACCCAGTGCGCAAGAGGTAGCACTGCTATCTGGTCTTGCGAGATTTGCTCACCGTGATATGGAGGCATACATGATGCCCCTCGACTTCAATCCGACCTCCATTAGCCAAAACTTCTTTGCATGCTTGTAGTGGCTCACCATACATCATTTCCCTCGACTTTGATTTGATCACCATCGCCCAAAACTTCTTGGCAGTTATGTACTGGGTCAGTATCAACTCCCACTAGATGGCTGCCGTCAGAGAAGACGGGAGAAAATTGGTGCTCGTGAACTTCCAGACCTCCCATGAGATTATCCTTCCTTCGTAGGATTATATAGGGTTTTACCGTCGTGGTCCAAGTCATCTTGATTACCACGTCAGTTGGACGGACCTTGTTCTGCAGAAGATTGTAATCTACCAAGTGCCCACACAACATGCGGATTACGCAGACTTCAAGCTAATTTCCTTGTTCGACCGTGGACTCGCCTATCTTTATGCCGGTGCTTCTTTAGCTGGAGACAACTCAGCTCGTAGTGGATCGTCAAAGCTGATACACACTTTTGTGATGCTATTGAACACAATGGCATCATCTATGTGTGTCACAACCCTAGCTTAGGCCTTGTTTGTCACTGCTTAAGCTTCCCTGCATCATGATTAAATTTCTCAGAAACTTTGAAATGGGGATGACAGAAACCCCCAGCACCACTTAATCCAACTAGGGTTTACTAAAATCTTTCTCAATGAACCTGAAATGCCCTTCTAAAATGTTCATCATCTTTGCCTTGGTCTAGAACCTTTGACAAAAATGGTGCACAATTTTCTAGGACAGCATAGGGTCATTGAACTAAATCATATTCTATTTGCATTTGGGCATTTAAATGCTATATAATATTTTAAATTTCCAAATATTCATGAACTAAAATGTTTACTGTTGGAAATAATCCAAACAGTAGACTCTAGCAGTTGCATGAATTTTGAGCTTATTTTAGTATTTTTAATAAAGACCTAAAAGTTACAGAAAAAAATAGAAAATAGAAATAAAAAGAAAAGAAAAGGAACTTACCTAGCTTACCTGTCGCATCCCAGCTGGCCATCCCACCTGGCGGCCCGGCCCACGGCCTCCTCCTGTTGTCTTCCTCCTTGCGAGGAGGACGGGCGTGTGTCCGACGCACGCGCACCACCGTGCGGACACCTCCTCCCTGTCTGGTTGTCCGCTCGACGCCCTGGACGCCTCCAACGTTGCCACGCGCTCCCCTAGACCCTCTGCACATCCTCCCTCCTCACAGCTCTCTCCCCTCCCCTCTCTGCTCTCTTTCTGAACGTAGTCGTCGCCGCCGATCGCCCTACCCACGGCCACCGTCCCCCTATCGCCTCGCCGGCGGCTTAATGTCGGTGGGTTTGACCCACTTTGACCCTGGCTGAACCCCACCTGAGTCAATGACATTTGGGGCCGGCCCTAACTGGATTAGTTTAGGTGTTAATTAGTGTTAATCACTACTGTTAGGTGTTAATCACCTTGCTAACTAACCCTGAGACACTGACAATGGGCCCTAGTGCATGTTAATTAGCCTAGTTAGGTTTAATTAAACCATGTTAGCCACTCGTTCACTAACGAGTGGGCCCCACTAGTCAGGTTTGACCTGGCTGACCGCTGTTGACCTGCTCTCTTTTACTGCATTAGGACCACAACGATTCATTTGTTACATGATGCGGTAGTTGAACCCCTTTTCCTCTGCATGACCTGTCATTGCCACAGTAAATAGATGAAACCCACTAGCATGAGTAGGAGTTGTTTGAGCCCTGATGTGCCTACTCATTCATGATTGTTTGTCATGCCTGCTACTGCTTAGAGTTGAGTCAGGTCTGGTTCACCGGGGATGAATTGGAATGGTGATGAACATGTCCTACTGTGTGTGAGCTAAGTGTGTGATCACGGTTTGGTAAAGGTAGCTGTGAGAGGCCATGTAGGAGTACATGGTGGGTTGTCTTATTGAAGCCGTCCTTAGGAACTGAGTTCTGTGTTTGTGATCCATGAACAGCTACTACCATGCATTGAGCTCCTTAATTGACTCTCTCGACTTATTAACTGCCCCTGTCCTCTGTCCAGGAGTTGCAAGTAGTTTCTGGTGTTAGTAGTATGCTGGAGGTTGTGCGCAGTGCTGACCCGAGGGGTGGGTTGTGATGCGGTAGGCATGTGGCACGGTGTACTGTGACGCCCGTTTGGTGCCTCGGGAACCCTGCTCACATCGTTCGGGGCCGTATGTGGAAACTTCGGCTGGACTCCCTGCGGATGGAACCTGAATAGGCGATAAACATGGACTAGAGACTTGTGTGGTTAGTCAAGTCGTGGCCGACACCCTTGATGGGCTTCCGCTTGAAGGTTGTAGAGTACATGTCGTGTAAACGGCGATAAGTGGTGAGAGCGTGTGTGAACAAGTACACCCCTACAGGGTTAACATCATCTATTAGAATAGCCGCGTCCACGGTAAAGGACCTCTGGGTTGCCTATATAGTTCATAGACAAGTGAAAGTGGATACTCTAAAATGCGCAAGATAAGCATGAGTGCTATGGATGGCATTCTCGTAGGGAGACGGGAGCGGATCCATAGTGGTGTATTGACATGGAGAATATGTGGACTCGTGTGCGCCACCTCAAGAGAGTTACTTGCAGTCGTATTTCACGATAGCCACCGAGTCAAAGCTGGCTTGCTGCAGTTAAACCCCACCATCCCTTTGTTGATAATGATGCATATGTAACTAGTTCCGATGTAAGTCTTGCTGGGTACATTTGTACTCACGTTTGCTTAATTTATGTTTTTATAGAAAGACCTCAGTCTCGCTAGTAGTTCCGCGTGGACTTCGACGTTTAGCTTGTTACCTCAGCTACGATCTTGTGCCCTCTGGAGGGTGTTATAGATAGTCAGGCTTCTCAGCCCTGTTAATTTGTAGTTGTCTGTACTCAGACATGTTAAGCTTCCACCTGTGCTTTTGGTTGTATGCTCTGAATATTGGGTCATGATACCCATGATTGTAATACTTGGTGGGTTGTGCCCACCTCGGTGGCCTCCCGCACCCCATCTTTGCACTATAAATTCCCAAATATTCTGAAACCCTTCGGGGTAGCCCTAGATCAGAAGTTCCGCTGCCGCAAGGTCTCTGTATCCACGAAAACCAATCTAGACCCTGTTCCAGCACCCTGCCGGAGGGGGAATCATCTCCAGTGGCCATCTTCATCATCCCGGCGGCCACCACGATGAGGAGGGATTAGTCCACCCTCGGGGCTAAGGGTTTGTACCAGTAACTACGTGCTTGATCTCTCTCTCTCTCTCTATCTATCTATCTATCTATCTCTCGTGATCTATATCATGGGCTTTGTTAATATAGTCGGATCATATGATGTTTCTCCCCTCTATACTCTTGTTATGATGAACTGAATCTTTACCCTTCAAAGTTTTGTCTTGTCGGATTGAATATTCAGAGATGAGAACACATGATATATGTCTTGCAATATGAATACTTGAGGCGACAATGAGGTATCTTATTGATTCAATTGATATGTGTTATGGCATTCAACTCGCGGATTCCCGCGGTGATATTGGGGTAATCTATCCATAGGGGTTGATGCACGGTTTTCTCCGATGGAAACTTTGGGGTCTATTTATATTTCTTTGTGTGGATTGAGTATTATGAATATGAATTTGCTTTGGTATTATTCTAGTACGAACTCTAGGATAGATCGGACGGAAAAAATAGCTTTGTGTTATTTTAGTACGAACTCTTGAATAGATCGAACAGAAAGAATAGCTTTGAGGTGGTTTCATGACCTACAAAAAATTTCTATCTTTTGTTCTCCGCTAATAGGAACTCGGGAGTGATTATTTATTGTACTCTGAGGGATAATCATATGATCCAACTATGTTAGCATTGTTGAGAGGTTGAACTAGCAAAATTACGGACCCTAGGCCTCATTTCTAAGCATTGCAATACCGTTTTTGTGCCCGTTTACTATTTGCTACCTTGCTATTTTTATTTATTTAGATTATAAATATATTTATACCATCAATATTACACTTTTATCACCATCTCTTCACCGAACTAGTGCACCTATACAATTTGCCATTGTATTGGGTGTGTTGGGGACACAAGAGATTTCTTGTATTTGGTTGTAGGGTCGTTTGAGAGAGACCATCTTCATCCTACACCTCCCATAGATTGATAAACCTTAGGTCATCCACTTGGAAACCTATTCTGCACAGCTCTGAAAGTCCTGAAACTCCACGAAAGTCATTTTTGGAATTAATAAGAATTATTGAGTGAAAGAAGTACTAGAGGGGGACCACACCCTGGCCACGAGGCTGGGGGGCATGCCCAATCCTACTGGGCGCGCCCCCTGCCTCGTGGGCCCCTAGGGGCGCTCTGGTGCCCATCTTCTGCTATATGAAGTCTCTTACCCTGGAAAAAAATCATAAGCAAGATTACGGGACGAAACTCCGCCACCACGAGGCGGAACCATGGCGGAACCAATCTAGGGCTCCGGCGGAGCTGTTCTGCCGGGGAAACTTCCCTTCGGGAGGGGTAAATCATCACCATCATCATCACCAACGATCCTCTCATCGGGAGGGGGTCAATCTCCATCAACATCTTCACCAGCACCATCTCCTCTCAAACCCTAGTTTATCTCTTGTATCCAATCTTTGTACCCAAACCTCAGATTGGTACCTGTGGGTTGCTAGTAGTGTAAATTATTCCTTGTAGTTGATGCTAATTTGTTTATTTGGTGGAAGATCATATGTTCAGATCCTTAATGCATATTAATACCCCTCTGATCATGAATATGAATATGCTATGTGAGTAGTTACGTTTTTTCCTGAGAACATGGGTGAAGTCTTGCTATTAGTAGTCATGTGAATTTGGTATTCGTTCAATATTTTGATGAGATGTATGTTGTCTCTCCTCTAGTGGTGTTATGTGAACGTCGACTACATGACACTTCACCATTATTTGGGCCTAGAGGAAGGCAGTGGGAAGTAATAAGTAGATGATGGGTTGCTAGAGTGACAGAAGCTTAAACGCTAGTTTATGCGTTGCTTCGTAAGGGGCTGATTTGGATCCACTAGTTTCATGCTATGGTTAGGTTTACCTTAATACTTATTTTGTAGTTGCGGATGCTTGCAATAGGGGTTAATCATAAGTGGGATGCTTCCGGTCCACCCACATATCAAATTACCAAAGTAACGAACGTGAATCATATGAGCATGATGAAAACTAGCTTGACGATAATTCCCATGTGTCCTCGAGGGCGCTTTTCTCATTATAAGAAATTGTCCAGGCTTGTCCTTTGCTACAAAAAGGATTGGGCCACCTTGCTGCACCTTATTTACTTTCATTGCTTATTACCCGTTACAAATTATCTTATCACAAAACTATTTGTTACCTACAATTTCAGTGCTTGCAGAGAATACCTTACTGAAAACCGCTTATCATTTCCTTCTGCTCCTCGTTGGGTTAGACGCTCTTACTTATCGAAGGTACTACGATAGATCCCATATACTTGTGGGTCATCAAGACTCTTTTCTGGTGCCATTGCCGGGGAGTGAAGCGCCTTTGGTGAGTGGAACCTGGTAAGAAAATATTTATATAGTGTGCTGAAATTTACTGTCACTTGTTACTATGGAAACTAATCCTTTGAGGGGCTTGTTCGGGGCATCTTCGCCCCGACCAGTAGAGCAAAGAGTTGCTCCTCAACCTCCTCAACCTACTGAAAATGTTTACTTTGAAATTCCTTCGGGTATGATAGAGAAACTGCTAGCTAATCCCTTTGAAGGAGATGGAACATTGCATCCCGATTTACACCTTATCTATGTGGATAAAGTTTGTGGATTATTTAAGCTTGCAGGTATGCCCGATGATGTTGTTAAGAGGAAGGTCTTCCATTTATCTTTGAACAGAGATGCATTGACATGGTATAGGCTATGTGATGATACGGGATCTTGGGACTATAAATGATTGAAATTGGAATTTCACCAGAAGTTCTATCATATGCATCTTGTTCATCATGATCATAATTATATATATAATTTCTGGCCTCGCGAAGGAGAAAGCATCGCCCAAGCTTGGGGAATTCTTAAGTCAATGTTATATTCATGCCCCAATCATGAGCTCTCAAGAGAAATGATTATTCAAAAAATTTATGCTCGGCTTTCTCTCAATGATCGCACCATGCTTGATACTTCCTGTGCTGGTTCTTATATGATGAAGACTATTGAATTCAAGTGGGACTTATTGGAAAGAATTAAACGCAACTCTGAAGATTGGGGTTTCGACGATGGTAAGGAGTCAGGTATGACACCTAAGTTTGATTGTATTAAATCTTTTATGGATATTCATGCTTTTCGTGGATTTAGCGCTAAATATGGACTTGACTCTGAGATAGTAGCTTCTTTCTGTGAATCTTTTGCTACTCACATTGATCTCCCTAAGGAGAAGTGGTTTAAATATAATCCTCCCACTGAAGTAAAAGTAGTTGCACCTATTATAGTTGAAGACAAGATTATCACTTATAATGATCCTATTGTTCCTACTACTTATGTTGAGAAACCACCTTTCCCTGTTAGGATAAAGGACCATGCTAAAGCTTCAACTGTGGTTCGTAAAAGTAATACTAGAACATATACACCTCCTGAGCAAATCAAAGTTGAACCTAGCATTACTATGGTTAAAGATCTCTTGGCTGATAATATTGATGGGAATGTTATTTACTTCTGTGAGGAAGCTGCTAATATTGCTAAACCCGATGCTAAGATACATAGACCTATTGTAGGCATGCATGTTATTTCTGTTAAAATAGGACATCATTGTTATCATGGCTTATGTGATATGGGTGCTAGTGCCAATGCAATACCTATTTCCTTATATCAAGAAATTATGCATGATATTGCACCCGCTGAGTTAGAAGATATTGATGTTACAATTAAGCTTGCCAATAGAGATACTATTTCACCAGTTGGGATTGTTAGAGATGTTGAAGTTTTGTGTGGGAAAGTTAAATACCCTGCAGATTTTCTTGTTCTTGGTTCCCCACAAGATAGCTTTTGTCCCATTATATTTGGTAGACCCTTCTTGAATACTGTTAATGCTAGGATTGATTGCAAAAAGGATGTTGTTACAATTGGCTTAGGGGATATGTCTCATGAGTTTAATTTTGCTAAGTTTCATAGACAACCCCATGATAAAGAATTTCCTAGTAAGGATGAAATTATTGGTCTTGCTTCTATTGTCGTGCCTCCTACTGATCCTTTAGAACAATATTTGCTAGACCATGAAAATGATATGTTTATGAATGAAAGAAGGGAAATAGATGAAGTATTCCTTAAATAGGGTCCTATTCTGAAACACAACTTGCCTGTTGAGATCCTAGGGGATCCTCCTCCACCCAAGGGTGATCCCGTGTTTGAGCTTAAACCATTACCTGATACTCTTCAATATGCTTATCTTGATGAAAAGAAGATATATCATGTTATTATTAGTGCAAACCTTTCAGAGCAAGAAGAGGAGAGATTATTGAACACTCTGAAGAAGCACTGTGCTGCAATTGGATATACTCTTGATGATCTTAAGGGCATTAGCCCCACTCTATGCCAACACAAAATTAAATTGGACGAAGGCTCCAAACCAGTTAGAGATCATCAATGACAGTTAAATCCTAAGATGAAAGAAGTGGTAATAAAGGAGATACTAAAGCTCCTTGAGGCAGGTATAATTTATCCCGTTGCTGATAGCGAGTGGGTAAGTCATGTCCATTGTGTCCCTAAGAAGTGAGGTATTATTGTAGTTCCTAATGATAAAGATGAATTGATTCCGCAAAGAATTATTACAGGTTATAGGATGGTAATTGATTTTCGTAAATTAAATAAGGCTACTAAAAAGATCATTACCCTTTACCTTTTATTGATCAAATGCTAGAAAGACTATCCAAACATACACATTTCTTCTTTCTAGATGGTTATTCTGGTTTCTCTCAAAGACCTGTGTCAGCGGATGATCAAGCAAAGACTACTTATACTTTTCATTTCGGTACTTTTGCTTATAGACATATGCCTTTTGGTTTATGTAATGCACCTGCTACCTTTCAAAGATGCATGATGGCTATATTCTCTAACTTTTGTGAAAATATTTGTGAGGTATTCATGGATGATATCTCCGTTCATGGATCCTCTTTTGATGATTGCTTGAGTAACCTTGATCGAGTTTTGCAGAGATGTGAAGACACTAGTCTCGTCTTGATTTGGGAGAAGTGCCACTTTATGGTTAATGAAAGCATTGTCTTGGGGCATAAAATTTATGAAAGAGGTATTGAAGTTGATAAAGCTAAAGTTGATGCTATTGAAAAGATGTCGTGTCCCAAGGACATTAAAGGTATAAGAAGTTTCCTTGGTCATGCTGGTTTTTATAGGAGGTTCATTAAGGACTTCTCTAAAATCTCTAGGCCTCTGACTAATCTATTACAAAAAGATATTCCTTTTGTCTTCGATGATGATTGGGTAGAAGCATTTGAAATACTTAAGAAAGCTTTGATCACTACACCTATTGTTCAGCCACCTGATTGGAATTCACCCTTTGAAATTATATGTGATGCTAGTGATTATGTTGTAGGTGCTGTTCTAGGGAAAAGAGTTGATAAGAAATTAAATGTTATCCAGTATGCTAGTAAAACTCTTGACACTGCCCAGAGAAATTATGCTACCACTAAAAAAGAGTTCTTAGCAGTTGTATTTGCTTGTGATAAGTTCAGACCTTATATTGTTGATTATAAAGTAACTATTCACACTGATCATGCTGCTATTAAATATCTTATGGAAAAGAAAGATGCTAAACCTAGACTTATTAGATGGGTTCTCTTGCTGCAAGAATTTGATTTGCATATTATTGATAGAAAGGGAGCTAAGAACCCCGTTGCAGACAACTTGTCTAGGTTAGAGAATGTTCTTGATGACCCACTACCTATAGATGATAGCTTTCCTGATGAACAATTAGCTGTCATAAATGCTTCTCGCACTGCTCCATGGTATGATGATTATGCTAATTACATTGTTGCTAAATTTATACCACCTAGTTTCACATACCAGCAAAAGAAAAAGTTCTTTTATGATTTAAGACATTACTTCTGGGATGACCCACACCTTTATAAAGCAGGAGTAGATGGTGTTATTAGACGTTGTGTACCTGATCATGAATGGGAACAGATCATACGTAAGTGTCACTCCGAGGCATATGGAGGACACCACGTTGGAGATAGAACTGCACATAAGGTATTGCAATCCGGTTTTTATTGGCCTACTCTCTTCAAAGATGCCCGTAAGTTTGTCTTGTCTTGTGATGAATGTCAGAGAATTGGTAATATTAGTAGACATCAAGAAATGCCTATGAATTATTCTCTTGTTATTGAACCGTTTGATGTTTGGGGCTTCGATTATATCAGACCTTTTCCTGCCTCTAATGGATATACACATATTTTAGTTGTTGTTTATTACGTTACTAAGTGGGTAGAAGCTATTCCAACTAGTAGTGTTGATCATAACACCTCTATTAAGATGCTTAAAGAAGTTATTTTTCTGAGGTTTGGAGTCCCTAGATATCTCATGACTGATGGTGGTTCACATTTTATCCATGGTGCTTTTCATAAAATGCTTGCTAAGTATGATGTTAATCATATTATTGCATCTCCTTATCACCCACAGTCTAGTGGTCAAGTAGAGTTGAGTAATAGAGAGATCAAATTAATTTTGCAAAAGACTGTTAATAGATCTAGAAAGAATTGGTCCAAGAAACTTGATGATGCATTATGGGCCTATAGAACTGCATATAAAAATCCTATGGGTATGTCTCCGTATAAAATGGTTTATGAAAAAGCATGTCACTTACCTCTCGAACTTGAACATAAGGCATATTGGGCTATTAAAGAGCTCAACTATGATTTCAAACTTGCCATTGAGAAGAGGTTATTTCACATTAGCTCACTTGATGATTGGAGAACCCAAGCATATGAGAATGCCAAGTTGTTTAAAGAAAAACTTAAAAGATGGCATGACAAGAGGATACAAAAACGTGTGTTTAACGTAGGTGATTATGTGTTTCTATTCAATTCTCGTTTAAGATTTTTTGTAGGAAAACTTCTCTCTAAATGGGAAGGCCCTTACGCTATCGAGGAGGTCTATCGTTCCGGTGCCATAAAAATCAATAACTTCGAAGGCACAAGTCCGAGGGTGGTGAACGGTCAAAGAATCAAACATTATATCTCAGGTAATCCTATAAATGTTGAAACTAATATTATTGAAACCGTAACCCCGGAGGAATACATAAGAGACACCTTCCAGAACGTTTCAGACTCCGAAAAGGAATAGGTATGTGGTACAGTAAGTAAACCGACCCCAAAACAATTCTAATAGCAATTTTTCTCTGTTTTGGAATATTTAAGAAAATAGGAAAATAACAAGTAGTCCGGGAAGGACACGAGGCGTCCATGAGGGTGGAGGGCGCGCCCACCTTAACTGGGCGCGCCCCCTGCCTCGTGGGCGCCTCGTGTGCTCTTCGGACTCCGTTTTCTTGCACGATACTTCTTTTGGTCGGTAAAAATTCATTATATAATCTCCCGACGGTTTTGACCACCTTATCACGCAAAAATCCTCTGTCTTTGTTTCGAGCTGTTTTTCTAATAGATTTAGAGCATCATGACGTCACCCTCCTCCAACAATGAAGACAAGGACGCTTGGCTATTGAAGATATAGCTGAAAAGAGAAGAACCGGAGGAGATCAACAAGGATGAAGGGATCAAGAATGCCATGGAGGATCAAGCTCCGGCGGCGGAAGAATAAAACATCCCTCAACCTCTACCTAACCTCTTTACCCCAACTGAGATTGAAGCTTTCAAGATGATTGAGTTAGCTTGCATACAAAACAAGTATCTCACACAGGAAAATATTTTGTTGAAGGATCATATCGTCGCACTCAAGGGCATTATCCGCAAATTGGAGGAGCTTTTACGCTCGATGTGCGATTATCCACCATCATCATCACCACCTTCACCACCTCCGAGGACATAATCACATGGGTATGGGCACTCCCCTTGGCAACTGCCAAGCTTGGGGGACTTGCCCCGGTATCGTATCACCATCACACTCCTATCTTTACCGTTTTACTTAGTTCGATCCTTTTGGTAATATCTAGATCTAGTAGAATAAAGTTTTGGTACGATTTAGTTTTGAGTTTTGCTTTGTGATCCATCTATGAAATCGAGTCCATGAGCTATATATAATAAAGATTAGTGTTGAGTCAAGGGCTTTGCTATCTTGCTATGATATTGAAGAAACAGAAAGAACAAAAAGAATAAAAGAGTTCATATTGATCTTATGGATAGTAATGACTTCACATATAAAGAGTATGAGGCATAAAAGTTGTTGAGAGTCGACAACCATAGTTTTGGTCATCGTTGCAAATAATAGGAAGTAATAAAGAAAGAGAGGTTTTCACATATAAATATACTATCTTGGACATCTTTTATGATTGTGAGCTCTCATTAAGTATGACATGCTAAAGAGTTGATGTTGGACAAGGAAGACAAGGTAATGGGTTATGTTTTCTCACATCTTAACTAAAGTATATTGTCATCGATCGTCCAACATGTTGAGCTTGTCTTTCCCCCTCATGCTAGCCGAAATTCCTTGCACCAAGTAGAGATACTACTTGTGCTTCCAAATATCCTTAAACCCAGTTTTGCCATGAGAGTCCACCATACCTGCCTATGGATTGAGTAAGATCCTTCAAGTAAGTTGTCATGTTGCAAGCAATAAAAATTGCTCTCTAAATATGTATGACTTATTAGTGCAGAGAAAATATGCTTTATACGATCGTGTGATATGGAAGTAATAAAAGGGAAGGACTGCATAATAAAGGTTCATATCACAAGTGGCTATATAAAGTGACATTCTCTTGCATTAAGATTTTGTGCATCCAACCCTAAAAGCACATGACAACCTCTACTTCCCTCTGTGAAGGGCCTATCTTTTACATTACGCAAGAGTAAAGGTGATCCTCACCTTTCCCTTTTTCATTTTATCCTTTGCCAAGCACCTCGTGTTGGAAAGATCCTGATATATATATTCGATTGGATGTAAGTTAGCATGAACTATTATTGTTGGCATTACCCTTGAGGTAAAACGTTGGGAGGCAACACTATAAGCCCCTATCTTTCTCTGTGTCCGATTAAAACTCCAGAACCATAAGTATTGCGTGACTGTTAGCAATTATAGAAGACTATATGATAGCTGAGTATGTGGACTTGCCGAAAAGCTCTATTCTTGACTCTTTCCGTTGTTACGATAAATTGCAATTGCTTCAATGACTGAGATTATCGTTTGTTAGTTCCCAATGAAGTTTATGATTCATACTTGACATTGTGAATAGATCGTTACTTGAGCATAACAAATCATATGACAAAATACATATATGTTGTTGTTATAAGAATGACCATGATGCCCTCATGTCCGTATTTTATTTTTATCGACACCTCTATCTCTAAACATGTGGACATATTTTTCGATATCGGTTTCCGCTTGAGGACAAGCTAGGTCTAAGCTTGGGGGAGTTGATACGTCCATTTTGCATCATGCTTTTATATAGATATTTATTGCATTATGAGCTGTTATTACACATTATGTCACAATACTTATGGCTATTCTCTCTTATTTTACAAGGTTTAACATGAAGAAGGAGAATGCCGGCAGCTGGGATTCTGGGTTGGAAAAGGAGCAAATATTGGAAACCTATTCTGCGCAGCTCCAAAAGTCCTGAAACTCCACGAAAGTCATTTTTGGAATTAATAAGAATTATTGAGAGAAAGAAGTACCAGAGGGGGCCCACACCCTGGCCACGAGGGTGGGGGGCGCGCCCACCCCTACTGGGCGCGCCCCCTGCCTCATGGGCTCCATGGTGGCCCTCCGGTGCCCATCTTCTGCTATATGAAGTCTCTTACCCTGGAAAAAATCATAAGCAAGCTTACGGGAAGAAACTCCGCCGCCACGAGGCGGAACCAATCTAGGGCTCTGGCGGAGCTGTTCTGCCGGGGAAACTTCCCTCCGGGAGGGGGAAATCATCGCCATCGTTATCATTAACAATCCTCTCATCGGGAGGGGGTCAATCTCCATCAAGATCTTCACCAGCACCATCTCCTCTCAAACCCTAGTTCATCTCTTGTATCCAATCTTTGTATCCAAACCTCAGATTGGTACCTGTGGGTTGCTAGTAGTGTTGATTACTCCTTGTAGTTGATGCTAATTGGTTTATTTCGTTGAAGATCATATGTTTAGATCCTTAATGCATATTCATACCCCTCTGATCATGAATATGAATATGCTTTGTGAGTAGTTACGTTTGTTCCTGAGAACATGGGTGAAGTCTTGCTATTAGTAGTCATGTGAATTTGGTATTCGTTCGATATTTTGATGAGATGTATGTTGTCTCTCCTCTAGTGGTGTTATGTGAACGTTGACTACATGACACTTCACCATTATTTGGGCCTAGAGGAAGGCAGTGGGAAGTAATAAGTAGATGATGGGTTGCTAGAGTGACAGAAGCTTAAACCCTAGTTTATGCGTTGCTTCATAAGGGGCTGATTTGGATCCACTAGTTTCATGCTATGGTTAGGTTTACCTTAATACTTCTTTTGTAGGGGCGGATGCTTGCAATAGGGGTTAATCATAAGTGGGATGCTTGTCCAAGAAAGGACAGCACCCAAGCACCGGTCCACCCACATATCAAATTATCAAAGTAACGAACGTGAATCATATGAGCGTGATGAAAACTAGCTTGACGATAATACCCATGTGTCCTCAGGAGCGCTTTTCTCATTATAAGAAATTTTCCAGGCTTGTCCTTTGCTACAAAAAGGATTGGGCCACCTTGCTGCACCTTATTTACTTTCATTGCTTGTTACCCGTTACAAATTATCTTATCACAAAACTATCTGTTACCTACAATTTCAGTGCTTGCATAGAATACCTTATTGAAAACCGGTTATCATTTCCTTCTGCTCCTCGTTGGGTTCGACACTCTTACTTATCAAAAGGACTATGATAGATCCCCTATACTTGTGGGTCATCAAGACTCTTTTCTGGCGTCGTTGCCGGGGAGTGAAGCGCCTTTGGTGAGTGGAACTTGGTAAGGAAATATTTATATAGTGTGCTGAAATTTACTGTCACTTGTTACTATGGAAACTAATTCTTTGAGGGGCTTGTTCGGGGCATATTCGCCCCGACCAGTAGAGCAAAGAGTTGCTCCTCAACCTACTCAACCTACTGAAAATGTTTACTTTGAAATTCCTTCGGGTATGATAGAGAAACTGCTAGCTAATCCCTTTGAAGGAGATGGAACATTGCATCCAGATTTACACCTTATTTATGTGGATGAAGTTTGTGGATTATTTAATCTTGCAGGTATGCCCGATGATGTTGTTAAGAGGAAGTTCTTCCCTTTATCCCAATAATATCAAGTTTCCTTCCTATGTGTTCAAAGTTTTGAAGTTATGCATGTTTTGCCTTCCTATGCTAGTAGATTCATGTTCCCATGAATTATTTGCTCACAAAATCCCTATGCATAGGAAGTGGGTTAGGCTTAAATATGCTAGTCATATGCTTCATGATGCTCTTGTTCTGTTTCAATCTTTAGCCTTTATGTGAGCATCATTGAAATCATCATGTCTACCTAAAAGGCATTAAAGAAAAGCTCTTGTTGGGAGACAACCCAACGCTTTTACCTACTGTTTTTGTTTGTTAACATGTTTATTCTACTGTAGTAATAATGTATTATTGCTTTTGTTTCAATAAAGTGCCAAGTAAAGCCTTTGGGATCATGTTGGGTGATAGTTGATTTGATCTTGCTGAAAAACAGAAACTTTTGCACTCACGAAAATAAATCTATTTTTAACAGAAGAGCGATTTTGGGTTGATTTTTTTGCAGAACATTAATATACAAATTTCTCACGTGTTCCAATTTTTTCATAATTTTTGGAGCAGAAGAAGTATGGTTTGAGTACATATTACTACAGATTGTTCTGTTTTTGAAAGATTCTGTTTTCAATGCATAGTTTGCTTGTTTCCTTGTTTCAATGGCTTATATTGCTCAATATAAATTGTGGAAATGATATGCTACAGTATTCATTGTGTGGAAACAATTATGAATCTTGTCTTTGACAATACCAAAAGTGAAATGGTTTGCTCTTTATCATACTAACCTATCTCACAAGGTTCCGTTAAGTTTTGTGTATTGAAGTTTTCAAGTTTCGGGTGGGATGTCGATATGAGGAGAATAATTAGTGACAAGACCCTAAGCTTGGGGATGCCCAAGGCACCCCCAAGGAAATATTCAAGGAAGATCCAAGCAACTGAGCTTTGGGATGCCCCGGATGGCATCCCCTCTTTCGTCTCCAACATTATCGGTAACCTCACTTGGAACTATGTTTTCATTCGTCACATGATATGTGTTTTGCCTGGAGCGTCAATTTATTTTTCTAGGATTTGCTCGCTGTTATTTAGAATAATTGTTTTCTTCTCTTATTTCAATAAAAGTGGCAATGATAGCCTTTGCCATGCTTATTTTGCAAGTAAACTTGTTGCTGTTTGAAAACAGAAAGTTTATCAATGTTGCAAAAATTCCCTAGAAAATTCAGAATATGATAAATTGTTGAAACTTTTTGCAAAATAAGGTCTGATAAATTTTGTACAGTGTGGTATTTTTCTCATAATTTTTGGAGTTAGGGAAGTATGATGAATCTTACACTCTTTATAGACTGTACAGTTTTGGCAGATTGCAGTTATGTTTGCATTGTTTGCATATGTTTGCTTGTTTAATGATTCTATTTGAGGATAGTAGTATTAAATATGCAGAGTCATTTAGTATGAAATGTTGAATAATATTTTTTGTGATTTGCTACAGTATAGAATGATAAAGTTTTTGCATTGGTTTATACTAACTTATCTCACGAGTTCTTGTTGAGTTTTGTGTGGATGAAGTTTTGTGTGGAAACCGTGATATAAAAGGAATTAAGGAGACACAAAGCTCACTCTTGGAGATGCCCAAGGCATCCCAAGATAATATTTCAAGAAGTCTCAAGCATCTAAGCTTGGGGATGCCTCGATAGGAATCCCACCTTTCTTCTTCAACAATTATCAGTTAGTATCGGTTGAACCTAAGTTTTTGCTTCTTCACATGATGTGTGCTATTTTTGGAATGTCATTTTATTTTGCTTTTTCTTGCTGTTTTAATAAAATACTTAGACCTGAAAGTTTTTAAATAAGAGAGAGTCCTCAAATAGCTACCTGTTTACTTAACTACTCGCATGATCTTCACTTATATCTTTTTGGAGTAGTTTGTCATTTACTCTTGTGCTTCACTTATATCCTATGAGTAAATTGTTGAACAAATTGAATATCCTAAAGTTGAAATTACATGTTCATATCATGCCACATTGGGTTTAGAAAGTGAAAGTTTTTGAAGCTTGACAATCACAATATTGGTCATACAAGCAATTCATGAATAATTAGTATAAGGAAGAGAACTTTCACATGCAAATACACTATCCTGGAAATCTTTTGTGATTGTGAGCCCCCATCAAAATATTATATGCCAAAATTGTTGACGTTGGACAAGGAAGACAACATAATGATTTATGTTTGTTCATATTCACACAGAAGTTATATTGTCATAGATCCTTCAACATGTGGTGCTTGCCCCCTATCTTTGCTAGCCAAAAATTCCGCACCAAGTAGAGATACTACTTGTGCATCCAAAAACCCTTAAACCCAAGTCTTGTTTTGAGAGTCCACCATACCTACCTATGGATTGAGCAAGATCCTTCAAGTAAGTTGTCATCGGTGCAATAAGGCAATAAAAATTGTTTCTAAAAGTGTTAGATCATTTAGTGTAAGAGAAAATTGAGCATTGTATGCACTTGTGATGGCAAAGAATAAAAGCGACAGACTACATAATAAAGGTTGCCATCATAAGGAGCAACATAATGTGACATTCTTTTGCACTAAGGGGTTGAGCATACAAACAAATAAGCGCATGGCAACCTCTGCTTCCCTCTGCGAAGGACCTATCTTTTACTTTTCAGTATTTACTTTTATGCGAAGAGTCAAAAGTTTTTCTCTCTATTCCTTTTTATTTTTCTCTTTTGGCAAGCATCATGTGGTGAGTAAAGATTTAGGCACATATGTCCAGTCAAATATGGGTAGCATGAGTTATTGTTGTTGACATCACCCAAAGGTGAATACATTGGGAGGCGAAATTATAAGCCCCTATCTTTCTATGTGTCCGGTTGAAATGCTTTGTTCATGTGTATGAGGTGAGTGTTAGCAATCATAGAAGATTATAATATGGTTGAGGAGTATGTGGAGCTCTTACTTAGACTCTGTTGAATAAGTTGAATTGCAATTGCTTGGTGACTGAGAACATAGGTTGTTGAGTTTCAAGAGAGTTCATTGTTTGAACCTCAACATCTGAATTGGTTGCTACTATAACATGAGAAGTTTTATAAGAAAGAATTTTTGTTATGATGCTAGAAAAAGTGAAATTATCATTAATCAAACTTATGCACTTTGCTGGCATTCACACTTCATAAATTATTTCTTTTATCATTACCTACTCGAGGACGAGTCGGAATTAAGCTTGGGGATGCTGATACGTCTCCAACGTTTCTATAATTTATGAAGTATTCATGCCATTATATTATCATTCTTAGATGTTTTACAATCATTTTATAGCAACTTTATATCATTTTTTGGGACTAACCTATTGACCCAGTGCCCAGTGTCAGTTGTTGTTTTTTGCTTGCTTTTTACATCGCAGGAAATCAATATCAAACTGAGTCCAAACACCGCGTAACTTTTTGGAGATTTTTTCTGGACTAGAAGGAACCCAATGGGCATGAGCTGCACTTGGGGCGTGCCCCGAGGGGGCACAACCCACCAAGGCACGCCAAGGCCCCCTGGCACACCCAGGTGGGTTGTGCCCACCTCGGTGGCCTCCCGCACCCCCTCTTTGCACTATAAATTCCCAAATATTCCGAAACCCTTCAGGGTAGCCCTAGATCAGAAGTTCCGTCGCTCCAAGGTCTCTGTATCTGCGAAAACAAATCTAGACCCCGTTCCGGCACCCTGCCGGAGGGGGGAATCATCTCCGGTGGCCATCTTCATCATCCCGGCGGCCACCATGATGAGGAGGGAGTAGTCCACCCTCGGGGCTGAGGGTTTGTACCAGTAGCTATGTGTTTGATCTCTCTCTCATGATCTATATCATGGGCTTTGTTAATACAGTCGGATCATATGACGTTTCTCCCCTCTATACTCTTGTTATGATGAATTGAATCTTTACCCTTCAAAGATTTGTCTTGTCAGATTGAATATTCAGAGATGAGAACACATGATATATGTCTTGCAATATGAATACTTGAGGTGGCAATGAGGTATCTTATTGATTCACTTGATATGTGTTATGGCATTCAACTCGTGGATTCCCGCGGTGATATTGTGGTAATCTATGCATAGGGGTTGATGCACTTTTTTCTTCGACGGAAACTTTGGGGTCTCTTTATAGTTCTTTGTATGGATTGAGTATTATGAATATGAATTTCTTTGGTGTTATTCTAGTACGAACTCTAGGATAGATCGAACGGGAAAAATAGATTTGTGTTATTTTAGTACGAACTCTTGAATAGATCGAACAGAAAGAATAGCTTTGAGGTGGTTTCGTGACCTACAAACAATTCCTATCTTTTGTTCTCTGCTAAAGGAACTCGGGAGTGATTCTTTATTGCACTTTGAGGGATAATCATATGATCCAACTATGTTAGCATTGTTGAGAGGTTGCACTAGCGAAAGTACAGACCCTAGGCCTCATTTTTAAGCATTGCAATACCGTTTTTGTGCCCGTTTACTAATTGCTACCTTGCTGTTTTTATTTATTCAGATTATAAAAATATATTTCTACCATCAATATTACACTTTTATCACCATCTCTTCGCCGAACTAGTGCACCTACACAATTTGCCATTGTATTGCGTGTGTTGGGGACACAAGAGATTTCTTGTATTTGGTTGTAGGGTCATTTGAGAGAGACCATCTTCATCCTACACCTCCCACAGATTGATAAACCTTAGGTCATCCACTTGAGGGAAAATTGCTACTGTACTACAAAACTCCGCTCTTGGAGGCCCAACACGGGTCTACAAGAATAAAGTTGCGTAGTAGACATCAGGGCCTTCAGGATTTTTGAGTTGGAGGTGGGTAAAGGGCTTGGTTCAAACTCTCTGTTTCTCAGACTCAATTATCTGATTAACCAGGAGATTACCGTTGGCAAGGACCTTGATGGCAGAGAGGCTCTGTTTGCTATAGAAAACTGTGTCTACATGGCGAGGCCTAGGACTTCGGGAGCAAACTCCCCTGATTATCATAGATACAGCCTGCAGCCAAAAGAAGGTGAGAATGACAAAGGCATCTGGATTAACTTTGATCCTTGGATGTCTCAAGTCCAACAGGCAGTGATGTGGTTCAAGCCTTCAGGTTGATAAGTAATTGGGTTGTTGCATCGAAAGGGTGGAGTACTGGTGTCTCCGGATCACTGGTGGCTGAAGTGGGGCTGCAAATTATGATGGTGTTGGATCATCCCTCTTCGAATGACTTGTTGTCTTTGCTGCTTGTTATGGATGGGTAGTTATCTCTTTTGTTATGCATATTCCTTGTCATTTGTTCATCCTCATCTATGTCACTCTTACTATGTAATAGTTGCCTCCATTTAGAATGTCATTCTCGTCTGGATCACGAGAGTCTGAGCGTTGCAGATGGGTGCGTTTTGGTGGTGTAGCAATGTTGGAAATATGCCCTAGAGGCAATAATAAAATGGTTATTATTGTATTTCCTTGTTCATGATAATTGTCTATTATTCATGCTATAATTGTATTGACCGCAAACCGCAATACATGTGTGAATACATAGACCATAACATGTCCCTAGTGAGCCTCTAGTTGACTAGCTCGTTGATCAACAGATGATCATGGTTTCCTGACCATGGACATTGGATGTCATTGATAACGGGATCACATCATTGCGAGAATGATGTGATGGACAAGACCCAATCCTAAGCATAGCACAAGATCGTGTAGTTCGTTTGCGAAAGACTTTCTAATGTCAAGTATCATTTCCTTAGACCATGAGATTGTGTAACTCCCAGATGCCGTAGGAGTGCTTTGGGTGTGCCAAACGTCACAACGTAACTGGGTGGCCATAAAGGTACACTACAGGCATCTCCGAAAGTGTCTGTTGGGTTGGCATAGATCGAGACTGGGATTTGTCACTCCGTATGACGGAGAGGTATCTCTGGGCCCACTCGGTAATGCATCATCATAATGAGATCAATGTGACCAGGTGGTTGGTCACGGGATCATGCATTACGGAACGAGTAAAGTGACTTGCTGGTAACGAGATTGAACGAGGTATTGGGATGCCGACGATTGAATCTTGGGCAAGTAACATACCGATTGACAAAGGGAATTGTATATGGGATTGATTGAATCCCCGACATCGTGGTTCATCCGATGAGATCATCGTGGAACATGTGGGAGCCAACATGGGTATCCAGATCCCGTTGTTGGTTATTGGCCGGAGAACCTCTCGGTCATGTCTACATGGTTCCCGAACCCGTAGGGTCTACACACTTAAGGTTGGGTGACGCTAGAGTTGTTATGGGAAATAGTATGTGGTTACTGAAGGTAGTTCGGAGTCCCGGATGAGATCCCGTACATGACGAGGAGCTCTGGAATGGTCCGGAGGTGAAGATCTGTATATTGGACGAAGGGTATTGGAGTCCGGAATTGTTCCGGCGGTACCAGGTGATGACCAGCGTGTCCGAAAGGGGTTTCGGAGGCCCCGGCAAGCATTGGCGGGCCTTATGGGCCAAGGGGAGAGGGCACATCAGCCCACTAAGGGGTTGAGTGCCCCTCCCACCCCATCACACGTAACCAAGAGAGGTGGGGGCACCAGCCCTAGGGCAGCCGCCCCTCCCGGCTTGGGGGGCAAGTTTCCTAGGGGGTGGGGGCGCCCAAACCCATCTAGGGTTTCCCCTGTGGCCGTCGCCCCTCCCCTAGGGAACCCTAGAGCGCCTCCCCCGCCTCCCTTCCCCCTATATATAGTGAGGGAGAGAGAGGGCAGCCGCACCCTTCCGCTGGCGCAGCCTTCTCCCTCCTCCAACACCTCCTCCTCCTCCGTAGTGCTTGGCGAAGCCCTGCCGGAGAACCACGAGCTCCATCACCACCATGCCGTCGTGCTGTCGGAGTTTTCCCTCAACTTCTCCTCTCCCCTTGCTGGATCAAGAAGGAGGAGACGTCCCCGGGCTGTACGTGTGTTGAACGCAGAGGCACCGTTGTTCGGTGCTTAGATCGGATTCGGCCGCGATCTGAATCGCTTCGTGAACGACTCCACCGACCGCGTTCTTGTAACGCTTCCGCTTAGCGATCTTCAAGGATATGAATATGCACCCCCTCTCTTTCTTGTTGCTAGAATCTCTGTAGATTGATCTTGGTGGCGCGTAGAAAATTTTGAATTTCTGCTACGTTCCCCAAACAGTGGCATCATGAGCTAGGTCTATTGTGTAGATTCTATGCATGAGTAGAACACAAGTTGTTGTGGGCGTTGATTTTGTTCAATATGCTTACCGTTACTAGTCCTATCTTATTTCGACGGTATTGTGGGATGAAGCGGCCCGGACCGACCTTACACGTACACTTACGTGAGACAGGTTCCATCGACTGACATGCACTTGTTGCATAAGGTGGCTAGCGGGTGCTAGTCTCTCCCACTTTAGTCAGATCGGATTCGATGAAAAGGGTCCTTATGAAGGGTAAATAGCAATTGGCATATCACGTTGTGGTTTTGGCGTAGGTAAGAAAGGTTCTTGCTAGAAACCTATAGCAGCCACGTAAAAACTTGCAACAACAAATTAGAGGACGTCTAACTTGTTTTTGCAGCATATGTCGCATGATGTGATATGGCCAAAAAGGATGCGATGTATGAGATTGATCATATTCTTGTAATAGGAATCACGACTTGCATGTCGATGAGTATGACAACCGGCAGGAGCCATAGGAGTTGTCTTTATTTATTGTATGACCTGCATGTCACTGAATTAATGCCATGTAATTACTTTACTTCATTGCTAAACTGTTAGCCATAGTAGTAGAAGTAATAGTTGGCGAGACAACTTCATGGAAACATGATGATGGAGATCATGATGAAGGAGATCATGGTGTCATGCCGGTGACGATGATGATCATGGAGCCCCGAAGATGGAGATCAAAAGGAGCAAAATGATATTGGCCATATCATGTCACTATTTGATTGCATGTGATGTTTATCATGTTTATGCATCTAATTTGCTTAGAACGACGGTAGTAAATAAGATGATCCCTCATAATAATTTCAAGAAAGTGTTCCCCCTAACTGTGCACCGTTGTGAAAGATCGTTGCTTCGAAGCACCACGTGATGATCGGGTGTGATAGATTCTAACGTTCACATACAACGGGTGTAAGCCAGATTTACACACGCGAAACACTTAGGTTGACTTGACGAGCCTAGCATGTACAGACATGGCCTCGGAACACAAGAGACCGAAAGGTCAAACATGAGTCGTATAGTAGATACGATCAACATGAAGATGTTCACCGATGATGAATAGTCCGTCTCACATGATGATAGGACACGGCCTACTTGACTCGGATCATGTATCACTTAGATGACTAGAGGGATGTCTATCTGAGTGGGAGTTCATCAAATAATGTGATTAGATGAACTTAATTATCATGAATACAGTCAAAAAGGTCTTTACAAATTATGTCATAAGCTCGCGCTTTAGTTCTACTGTTTAGATATGTTCCTAGAGAAAATATAGTTGAAAGTTGATAGTGGCAATTATGCGGACTAGGTTCGTAAACTGAGGATTATCCTCATTGCTGCGCAGAAGGCTTATGTCCTTAATGCACCACTCGGTGTGCTGAACCTCAAACATCATCTGTGGATGTTGCGAACATCTGACATACACGTCTTGATGACTACATGATAGTTCAGTAATGTTAAACGGTTTAGAATTGTGGCCCCGAAGACGTTTTTTGAAATGTCGCGGAACATATGAGATGTTCCAAGGGCTGAAATTGGGATTTCAGGCTCGTGCCCACGTCAAGAGGTATGAGACCTCCGATGAGTTTCTTAGCCTACAAACTAAGGGAGAAAAGCTCAATCATTGAGCTTGTACTCAGATTGTCTAGGTACAACAATCACTTGAATCGAGTGGGAGTTAATCTTCCAGATGAGATAGTGATGTTTCTCCAAAGTCATTGCCACCAAGCTAATAGAGCTTCGTGATGAACTATAACATATCAGGGATAGATATGATGATCCTTGAAATATCCGCGATGTTTGACACCGCAAAAGTAGAAATCAAGAAGGAGCATCAATTGTTGATGGTTAGTGAAACCACTAGTTTCAAGAAGGGCAAGGGCAAGAAGGGATACTTCATGAAATGGCAAATCAGTTGCTGCTCTAGTGAAGAAACCCAAGGTTGAACCCAAACCCGAGACTAAGTGCTTCTCCAATAAGGGGAACGGTCACTGGAGCAGAATTACCCTAGATACTTGGTAGATAAGAAGGCAGGCAAGGTCGACAGAAGTATATTGGATATACATTATATTAATGTGTACTCTACTAGTACTCCTAGTAGCACCATGGTAATAGATACCAGTTCGGTCGCTAAGTGTTAGTAACTCGAAATAAAAGGCTACGGAATAAACGGAGACTAGCTAAAGGCGAGGTGACGATATGTGTTGGAAGTATTTCCAAGGTTGATGTGATCAAACATCGCACGCTCCCTCTACCATCGGGATCGGTGTTAAACCTAAATAATTGTTATTTGGTGTTTGCGTTGAGCATAGACATGATTGGATTATGTCTATCGCAATACGGCTATTCATTTAAGGAGAATAATGGTTACTCTGTTTATTTGAATAATACCTTCAATGGTCTTTCACCTAAAATGAATGGTTTATTGAATCTCGATCGTAGTGCTACACATGTTCATACCAAAAGATATAAGATAGTAATGATAGTACCACCTACTTGTGGCACTGCCATGTAAGTCATATTGGTATAAAACGCATGAAGAAGCTCCATGTTGGTGGATCTTTGGACTCACTCGTTTTTTTGAAAAGTTTGAGACATGTGAACCATGTCTATTGGTATGTACGCATGAAGAAACTCCATGCAGATGGATCGTCTGGACTCACTTGATTTTGAATCACTTGAGACATGCAAATCATACCACATGGGCAATATGACTGAAGAGCCTCGTTTTCAGTAAGATGGAACAAGAAAGCAACTTGTTGGAAGTAACACATTTTGATGTGTGCAGTCCAATGAGTGCTGGGGCATGCAGTGGATATCATTATGTTCTTACTTTACACATAATTTGAGTAGATGTTGAGTATATTTACTTGATGAAACACAAGTCTGAATTATTGAAAGGTTCAAGTAATTTCAGATTGAAGTTGAAGATCTTCGTGACAAGAGGATAAAATGTCTATGGTATCATCATAGAGATGAATATCTGAGTTGTGAGTTTGGTACACAATTGAGACATTGTGGAAATTGTTTCACAACTAACACCGCCTGGAACACCATAGTGTGATGGTGTGTCCGAACATCATAGATGCACCCTATTGGATATGGGGCATACCTTGATGTCTCTTATTGAATTACCACTATCGTTCATGGGTTAGGCATTAGAGACAACCGCATTCACTTTAAATAGGGCACCACGTAATTCCGTTGAGATGACACCATATGAACTATGGTTTATAGAAACCTAAGTTGTCGTTTCTTGAAAGTTTGGGGCTGCGACGCTTATGTGAAAAAGTTTCATCCTGATAAGCTCGAACCCAAAGCGGATAAATACATCTTCATAGGACACCCAAAACAGTTGGGTATACCTCCTATTTCAGATCCGGAAGCAAAAGTGATTGTTTCTAGAAACGGGTCCTTTCTCGAGGAAAGGTTTCTCTTGAAAGAATTGAGTGGGAGGATGGTGGAGACTTGATGAGGTTGTTGAACCATCACTTTAACTAGTGTGTAGCAGGGCACAGGAAGTTGTTCCTGTGGCACCTACACCAATTGAAGTACAAGCTTATGATAGTGATCATGAAACTTCGGATCAAGTCACTACCAAACCTCGTAGGTCTACAAGGATGTGTACTGCTTCAGAGTGGTACGTAATCCTGTCTTGGAGGTCATGTTGCTAGACAACAATGAACCTACGAGCTATGGAGAAGCGATGGTGGGCCCGGATTCCGATGAATGGCTCGAGGCCATAAATTCTGAGAGAGGATCCATGTATGACAACAAAGTATAGACTTTGGAAGAACTACTCGATGGTCGTAAGGCTGTTGAGTACAGATGGATTTCAAAAGGAAGACGGACAATGATGGTAAGTGTCACCATTAAGAAAGCTCGACTTGTCGTTAAGATGTTTTCCGACAAGTTCAAGGAGTTGATTACGATGAGACTTTCTCACTCGTAGCGATGCTAAGAGTCTGTTGGAATTATATTAGCAATTACTGCATGATTTATGAAATCTTGCAGATAGGATGTCAAAACATTGTTTCCTCGATGATATTCTTGAGGAAAGGTTGTATGTGATACAACTAGAAGGTTTTGTCAATCCTGAAAGATGCTAACAAGTATGCAAAGCTCCAGCAATCCTTCTAAGGACTGGAGTAAGCATCTCGGAGTTGGAATATACGCTTAGATGAGATAATCAATGATTTTGGGTTTATACAAAGTTTATGAGAAACTTGTATTTCCAAAGAAGTGAGTGGGAGCACTATAGAATTTCTGATGAGTATATGTTATTAACATATTGTTGATCAGAAATGATGTAGAATTTCTGGACAACATATAGGGTTATTTGAAAAGTATTTTTCAATGGAAAACCTGGATTAAGCTACTTGAACATTGAGCATCAGGATCTATAAGGATAGATCAAAAAACGCATAATAGTAATTTCAAATAAATACATACCGTGACAAGACTTTGAAGGAGTTCAAAATAGATCGGCAAAGAAGGAGTTCTTGGTTGTGTTATATTGAGTAAGACTCAAGACATGACCACGGCAGAAGAGAGAGAAAGGATGAAGGTCGTCCCCTATGCTTCAGACATAGGCTCTATAGTATGCTATGCTGTGTACCGCACCTGAAGTGTGCCTTGCCATGAGTCAGTCAAGGGGTACAAGTGTGATCCCGGAATGGATCACAGGACAACGGTCAAGGTTATCCTTAGTAACTAGTGGACTAAGGAATTTTATCGATTATGGAGGTGGTAAAAGAGTTCGTCGTAAAGGTTACGCCGATGCAAACTTTGACACTAATCTGGATGACTCTGAGTAGTAGACCGGATTTGTATAGTAGAGCCGTTATTGGGAATAGTTCCAAATAGCACGTGGTAGCTGCATCTAGGAGATGACATAGAGATTTGTAAAGCACACACGGATCTGGAATATTCAGACCCGTTGACTAATAACCTCTCTCACAAGCGAGATATGATCAAACCCCATGGGTGTAGATTCATTACAATCACATAGTGATGTGAACTAGATTATTGACTCTAGTGCAAGTGGGAGACTGTTGGAAATATGCCCTCGAGGCAATAATAAAATGGTTATTATTGTATTTCCTTGTTCATGGTAATTGTCTATTATTCATTCTATAATTGTATTGACCGGAAACCGCAATACATGTGTGAATACATAGACCATAACATGTCCCTAGTGAGCCTCTAGTTGACTAGCTCGTTGATCAACAGATGGTCATGGTTTCCTGACCATGGACATTGGATGTCATTGATAACGGGATCACATCATTGGGAGAATGATGTGATGGACAAGACCCAATCCTAAGCATAGCACAATATCGTGTACTTCGTTTGCGAAAGATTTTCTAATGTCAAGTATCATTTCCTTAGACCATGAGATTGTGTAACTCCCGGATGCCGTAGGAGTGCTTTGGGTGTGCCAAACGTCACAACGTAACTGGGTGGCCATAAAGGTACACTACAGGTATCTCCGAAAGTGTCTGTTGTGTTGGCACAGATTGAGACTGGGATTTGTCACTCCGTATGATGGAGAGGTATCTCTGGGCCCACTCGGTAATGCATCATCATAATGAGCTCAATGTGACCAAGTGGTTGGTTACGGGATCATGCATTACGGAACGAGTAAAGTGACTTGCTGGTAACGAGATTGAACGAGGTATTGGGATACCGACGATCGAATCTCGGGCAAGTAACATACCGATTGACAAAGGGAATTGTATACGGGATTGATTGAATCCCCGACATCGTGGTTCATCCGATGAGATCATCGTGGAACATGTGGGAGCCAACATGGGTATCCAGATCCCGCTGTTGGTTATTGGCCGGAGAACGTCTCGGTCATGTCTACATGGTTCCC
>NW_025225962.1:26529-51402 GCF_018294505.1 Triticum aestivum | reverse complement strand
GGTCCATAGTTATTAGCTAGATGGCTTCTTCTCTCTCTTTGATTCTCAATACCAAGTTCTCCTCGATATTCTTGGAGATCTATTCGATGTAATGTTCTTTTGCGATGTGTTTGCCGAGATCCGATGAATTGTGGATTTATGAACAACATTATCTATGAATATTATTTGGTTCTTCTCCGAATTCTTATATGCATGATTTGATATCTTTGCAAGTCTCTTCAAATTATCTGTTTAGTTTGGCCTACTAGATTGATCTTTCTTGCAATGGAAGAAGTGCTTATCTTTGGGTTCAATCTTGCGGTGACCTTTACCAGTGATAGTAGGGGCAGCAAGGCACGTATTGTATGGTTTCCATCGAGGATAACAAGATGGGGTTTTCATCATATTTCTTGAGTTAATTCCTCTACATCATGTCATCTTGCTTAATGCGTTACTCTGTTCTTTATGAACTTAATACTCTAGGTGCATGCTAGATAGCGGTCGGTGTGTGGAGTAATATTAGTAGATGCATGCAGGAGTCGGTCTACTTGACACGGACGTGATGCCTATGTTCATGATCATTGCCTTGGATTTCATCATAATTATGCGCTTTTCTATCAATTGCTCGGCAGTAATTTGTTCACCCAGCGTAATATATGCTATCTCAGGAGAAGCCACTAGTGAAACCTATGGCCCCCGGGTCTGTTTTCTTTATTATTGAATCTCGTTTACATCTTGCTAGTTTCCGATCTACTATTTTGCAATATTTACTTTCCAATCTATACAACCAAAAATACCAAAAATATTTACTTTACCATTTATCTAGCTCTATAAGATCTCACTTTTGCGAGTGACTATGAAGGGATTGACAACCCCTTTATCGCGTTGGTTGCAAGTTCTTGATTGTTTGTGCAGGTGTTCGGTGACTTGTGCATCGTCTCCTACTGGATTGATACCTTGGTTCTCAAAACCGAGGGATATACTTACGCTACTTTGCTGCATCACCCTTTCCTCTTCAAGGGAAAACCAATGCAAGCTCAAGAGGTAGCACTCTCATATGCATTATTGTTGATCTAACAAAGAGCCATTTTACATTGTCTTCTCCTGTTGAATAAAATGCTTGGAGATTCCAGCTTAGTCCACGGTACTCTTGCACTATTATCATTTTCATATCGTTTGGTTGTGAAAGTGAAAGGCAATAATGACGACACTTGATGAACTGGCCGTGGCAGAGAGAAACGGTATGAACTCGACTTGTTCTGTTTGTGTAAATATGTTTGACCTAGTATCCATGATTTAGCTCACTATGATTAAACATGTTTGCAATGACAGTTAGATATTATAGTTTATCATGCCATGCTTAAGTAGCTAGGAGTGGATAATGATTTGCCTCGGATGTCAACATTGCATTAAAATGATTGTGATGTAGTATGACGATATGGTATCCTCCTCTGAATGTTCAAGTGTCTTGACTTGGGACATGTTCATGCATGTAGTTGAATCAAAACCAACATAGCCTATGATATTTAAGCTCATGGTGTTTATATTCTACTCATGCTAGTGTCCAATGTTACTTGTGCATAATGCATGTTCATGACCGTTTTTGCTCCCTAGTTGGCCGCTTCTCAACCTATTTGCTAGCCTTCGCCTGTACTAAGTGGGAATTCTGCTTGTGCATCAAAAACCTTGAACCCAAGTTATTCCACATGAGTCCACCATACCTACCTATATGCGGCATTACCCTGCCATCCTAAGTAAATTTGCATGTGCCATCTCTGAAAACATCAAATAAATATCCTTTTTGTGTGCCTGGATTGTTCATGGAACGACAGGAGTTAGTCAGTACCTTCCATGCTAAGCGGATTTGTAAGTGCATCTAGTGCCACCCCTAGTTGGTTTTGGAGTATTGACGACAAACCTGGTTGATGGACTAATGTTTTTGTGAGAATTGCAGGATAACACAGGTAGTAGTCCATCATTGATTCGGTTTACCTACCGGAGATGATCCCTAAAAATGTGTGAAGACATTAAAGACAATGGTGGTCTGTGAAGATATTCACATTGAAGACTATGACATGAGAAGACATTGAGTGAAGACTATGGAGCACGAAGACTTAGTGGTTTCGTTGTTTCCTTTTCTTCTTTGTTGAGTCATAGGAACCACCGCACTGTTAAGTGGGGTCTAAGTGAACAAAGTCAGAGTGACTGAAGTGATGCTCAACCAAATCCTATGTCTTCGAGCGAAGACAATGAGAGCAAATCTTATCCAGAGTCGGATAAGTCAGCTTTACTTGTAGCCAAAGTCAAGCTGCCGCGTGTGTTAGAAATCTGACCGTTGCGACATGTGTCAGTTCCTTAGTGACCCAGGGTCATTTCGGACAAATCAGGTCGGGTTGCCCAGTGGCTATAAATAGCCCACCCCCTACACCATAAATTGGTGGCTGCTCAGAGTTAGATATGGCTTTTGTCATTTGAGAGCAACCCACCTCCGAAGCCTTTGAGAGAGAGAATCCTTGCGAGGACAAAGCCCAAACCACCCAGAGCCCAGAGAGTGTTTGGCATCACTGAAGTCTTTCTGTCCGCGTGATCTGAATACTTGTTACACTTGAGGACTGTGAATCCTCCAGCTGGTTAGGCGTCGCATTTTGAGCAACCAAGAGTCATTGTGGATTGCCGGTGAACGAAGTCTGTGAAGGTTTGGAAGTCTACCTTGAAGACTTGCCAGAGTGATTGGGCGGCGACTAGGTGTCCTTAGCTCAAGGGGAATAAGGTGAAGACACGGTCTTCTGAGTTAAATCTCAGCCGCCCTAACCAGACGTACAATTGTCACAGCAACTGGAACTGGTCGAACAAACCACTGCCTTCCTGAAGCTACTGGTTCTATCTCTCACTTCTCTTTACTTATAGTTTGTCTTCGTGAAGTCATTGCCTGCTTGCATAATCTATTTGACTTCAATGTTTAACTACTTGTCCTGATTGGCTTCATACTATCTTCCACCCTGATCCTTACTACCTAGTTGCTAATAGTCTTCATGCTTTCACTTCATTGAATACTTGACCATGGCTTGTCTAGTGTAGTCAACCTTCCGCTGCATACGAATAGTGTTGTTTCTCTTATTTGTCTTTGAAACTCCCATGTTTTGAAGTCTTTCATAAAAATCGCCTATTCACCCCACCCTCTAGTCGATAACTAGCACTTTCAGGATTATTCTCGGGACGAGTGTTTATTCAATCGCCGCTGCACGAGAAAGGGGAGGTAATAGGGATTCCCAGTCCCAAACTGCAAACAGAAAAGAGCTTACAAATAATCAAATAAAAACTCCTATAGAGTCATAACCTTTACTTTATCGCTTGGGAACCGCTACTAGTGTTTTTAGCATGGAAGATATTGATAACTGATGGTCGCGAAGTAAACAAGAAGGGTGCATTTCTCACAATATCATTTACCTCTGTTTTAAAAACTTGAGCTCTGGCACCACTGCAAATCACTGCTTCCCTCTGTGAAGGGACTATCTATTTACTTTTATGTTGTGTCATCACCTTCTAAAATAAGCGCCAGAACCTGAGAGCACTGTTGTCATGCTTATGCATCGTATGTAGCTAATGTTGGGTGCATCATGACTGGATCTTTTCTACCATGAATTACAATGTTTAGTCGCTGCTTGAACTTTGGAGGTGCTCTGCATTTATATTTTGCGGTCTCAGAAAGGGCTAGCAAGATACCACTATTATCATATTATATCATGGTTGTTTTGATAACATGTTGCTGTTTGAGATATCTTATTATTGCTCGCTAGCTGATTACGTCATTTACTTGAGTTAATATAATTTTTAAGAGTTATTGTCGACATGGTTAGTTATAATATTGGCTGAAAACCTGGATGTTGTTTAAGCTTATTTATGCAAACAAGAGCAAAAGAGTTCGTAAATTTTTCTCTTTTTCACTTTCAATTTATCAACTGAATTACTTGAGGACAAGCAAAGGTTTAAGCTTTGGGGAGTTGATACGTCTCCGATGTATCTACTTCTCCTAACACTTTTCCTCTTGTTTTGGACTCTAATTTGCATGATTTGAATGAAACTAACCCGGACTGATGATGTTTTCAGCAGAACTATCATGGTGTTGTTTTTGTGCAGAAATAAATGTTCTCGGAATGGAATGAAACTTTGCGATGATTTTTTATATAATAAAAGAGAATTTCTGGAGCCAAGAACCATCGGAGGGGGGCACCATGGTGGGCACAACCTGGTGAGCCCGCAGACCCTGAAACCGACGCTATAAAATCCTATTTTTCCAGAAAAAATCAGGGAGAAAGAATTATCGTGTTCTCAAGACGGAGCCGCCGCCGTCTCCTATTCTTCATTGGGAGGCCTGATTTGGAGTCCGTTTGGGGCTCCGAAGAGGGGGATCTTCGATCTTCGTCATCACTAACCCTTCCCCATCACCAATTCCATGATGCTCCCCACCGAGAGTGAGTAATTCCTTCATAGGCTCGCTAGTCGGTGAGGAGTTGGATGAGATTCATCATGTAATCTAGTTAGTTTTGTTAGGGCTTGATCCCTAGTATCCACTATGTTCTGAGATTGATGTTTCTAGGACTTTGTCATGCTTAATGCTTGTCACTTCGGGCCTAAGTGCCATGATATCAGATCTGAACCGTTTATGGTATCGCCAATATATCTATGTTCTAGATCCGATCTTGCAAGTTATTGTCACCTACTATGTGTTATGATCCGGCAACCCTGGAGTGACAATAGTCGGGACCACTCCCGATGATAACCGTAGTTTGAGGAGTTCATGTATTCACCATGTGTTAATGCTTTGTTCCGGTTCTCTATTAAAAGGAGGCCTTAATATCCCTTTGTTTCCAATAGGACCCCGCTGCCACGGGAGGGTAGGACAAAAGATGTCATGCAAGTTCTTTCCTTAACTGTCACATGATGAATATCATCCAACAAATCATCGATCCAATGCCTACGATTCTCCTACATATTGAGCTTGCTAAGCTACTACTGCTAACTATTGCACTTGCTACAAAATCACTGCTATCACTGTTACCGTTAATATTGTTGTTGCTACTATTATCAAAACTATCATACTACTTTGCTACTGATCACTTTGCTGCATATAAGTAATCTCCAGGTGTGGTTGAATTGACAACTTAGTTGCTAATACTTACAAATATTCTTTGGCTCCCCTTGTGTCGAATCTATAAATTTGGGTTGAATACTCTACCCGAAAATTTTTGCGATCCCCTATACTTGTGGGTTATCAACGACCTAGGTGCTTGTCACTTTTAAACCCGTCAAGCATCACCTGCCCGATGTACTTCAAATATACTAACAAGTCGTTGTTACATGTTATGCAGCTGGCAAAAACTACAAGGACGATGTTTCTTTTGGAACTAACAGCTTGGCCAACCAAGATCCTGGACTAAGGCATTGCTATGATCTTGTATGTGCGTCTCTCTCTCTCTCTTGTACTGTTGTGTGCCTGCCAGCGTGCTTTGCTAGGATTTTCAACTAGTAATCCCTTTGTGTAGACAATGATTTTTACTAATGGCTGCTAAATTAGCTATGTAGATGTCATACATGATACTCCCTCCGTTCCTAAATATAAGTCTTTCTAGAGATTCCACTCTAGGCTACATACAGAGCGAAATTGGTGAATCTACACTCGAAAATGCATCTATATACATCTGCATGTGGTCCATACTGGAATCTCTACAAAGACATATATTTAGGAACATAGGTAGTACATTACGCAAAATCATAGGTGGCATGTAGGAATTCAAGTGCACTACATTAGGCTCACTTACAGTGCCTGCTAGTCCAACACACAGAGTCATGGCTAGTTTATGCTACGCACACAATCGTTAATTGGTGGTGCAAATATGCGCAAGGGATATGCAATGCATTATCCTGCAGAGATGTCTGAAATTAGCCATGTCAACTTGCATATAGTGTTATGCAATGAAAAGGTACAAGATGTATGTGGCAATTTCATGGAACATCGCAAAAAAGGAGAGGCAACGATGAGCCAATACAGTGTGCTATGGTAGGTCACTCCGGCCCAGTTCTTTTGCAGGATTCTCCTAGAATCTGCCCCTCTCTAGCTTCTCCTAGAATCTTTGACCCACTTTTATTTTACAATTCTACATAATTAGACCCTAACTATATAGGATTGTAAAACAAATGGGGCTCAAAGATTCAGGGAGAATTTAGGTAGGGTTCAGATTCTGGGAGAATCTGGCAAAAGAACATTGCAATCATCATGGCATGTCATTTGTATATTAGTTCTATTGGCCAAGTTTCTTAGGGATAGTTATTTTGAGTTATCCTAAGAAAATAAGCACCTTTGAATAGAAGCTCCACGTAATAAGCCAAGCAGTTCTTTTCATTGCCTGCCTTTTCAGCTTATCTGTGGTATGATCAGTGAAAACTCTAGACTGCAGTATATTTTGTCATTTTGCTGCCCATATGAAAAACCCAGTGCAGTAATTAATATGATAGGAAAACAGACCATCAATATTTGTTCAAAATGCAAATACAAATATACCATCTACTTGGCACAATCTACTTTGGTCAATGTCTTCCATAGAGATCCCATTGCCTAATTTAAACGAAGAACATGAAGGAAATATGCCCTAGAGGCAATAATAAAGTTTTTATTTTGTATTTCCTTATTCATGATAAATGTTTATTATTCAATCTAGAATTGTATTAACCGGAAACTTGATACATGTGTGAATACTTATACAAAACATCGTGTCCCTAGTATGCCTCTACTAGACTAGCTCGTTGATCAAAGATGGTTAAGTTTCCTAGCCATGGACATGGGTTGTCATTTGATAAATGGGATTACATCATTAGTGGAATTATGTGATGGACAAGACCCATCTGTTAGCTTAGCATAATGATCGTTCAGTTTTATTGCTACTGCTTTCTTCGTGTCAAATATGTATTCCTCCGACTATGAGATTATGCAACTCCCGGACACCAGAGGAATGCCTTATGTGCTATCAAATGTCACAACTTGACTGGGTGATTATAAAGATGCTCTACAGGTATCTCCGAAGGTGTTTGTTTGGTTGGCATAGATCAAGATTAGGATTTATCACTCCGAGTTTCAAAGAGGTGTCTTTGGGCCCTCTCGGTAATGCACATCATATGAAGCCTTGCAAGCAATGTGACTAATGAGTTAGTTACGAGATGATGCACAACGAAACGATTTTAGAGACTTCCGGTAACGAGATTGAACTAGGTATGAGGATACCGACGATCGAATCTCGGGCAAGTAACATACCGATGACAAAGGGAATAATGTATGATGACATTGCGGTTCGACCGATAAAGATGTTCGTAGAATATATGGGAACCAATATGAGCATCTAGGTTCCGCTATTGGTTATTGACCGGAGAGGTGTCTCAGTCATGTCCACATAGTTCTCGAACTCGTAGGGTCCGCACGCTTAAAGTTCGATGATGATAGGCATTATATGAGTTATGTGTTTTGGTGACCGAAGGTTGTTAGGAGTCTCGGATGAGATCACTGACATGACGAGGAGTCTCGAAATGGTCGAGAGGTAAAGATTGTTATATTGGAAGGTTATATACGGACACCGGAATGGTTCCGAAAAGATTCGGGAATTTTTCAGAGTACCAGGAGGTTACCGGAACCCCCCGGGAAAGTTAATGGGCCTCATGGGCCATAGTGGAGAGGAGGAGGCAGGCCATAAGAGGTGGTGCGCGCCCCCCATGGCAGTCCGAATTGGACAAGGGGTGGGGGCGCGGCCCCCTTTCCTTCTCCCTCTGCCCCTCTTTCCCCTTTCCCCTCTCCGTTGGAAGGAAGGGGGGAGCCGACTAGGACTAGCAGTCCTAGTGGGACTCCCCCCACTTAGCGCGCCCCTAGGGCCAGCCAGCCTCCCCTCTCCTCCTTTATATAAGGGGGCAGGGGGCACCCCAAAGGCACATCAATTGTCTTAGCCATGTGCGGTGCCCCCTCCACCGTTTACTCCTCCGATCATATTGTTGTAGTGCTTAGGCGAAGCCCTGCGCGGATCACTTCACCAACACCGTCATCACGCCATCGTGTTGACAGAACTCATCGACTCCTTCGTGCCTCTACTAGATCAAGAGTTCGAGGGACGTCATCGAGCTGAACGTGTGCAAAACTCAGAGGTGTCATACGTTTGATACTTGATCGATTGATTCGAGAAGACGTTCGACTACATCAACCGCGTTAAGTTAACGCTTCCACTTTCGGTCAACGAGGGTACGTGGACACACTCTCTCCTCTCGTTGCTATGCATCTCCTAGATAGATCTTGCGTGAGCGTAGGAATTTTTTTAAAATTTCATGCTATGTTTCCCAACAGTGGTTTCAGAGCCAGGTCTATGTGTAGATGATATGCACGAGTCCAACACAAAGAGTTCTGAGCGGTGATTGTCATACTGCTTACCACCAATGTCTTATTTTGATTCAGCGGTATTTTTGGATGAAGCTGCCCGGACCAACCTTACATGACCGCGTTCATGAGACCGGTTCCACCGACAGACATGCAACTAATTTTGCATAAAGGTGGCTGGCGGGGGCTTGTTTTTCCAACTTTAGTTGAATCAAATTTGACTGCGGCCGGTCCTTGTGAAGGTTAACACAACAAATTTGATAAATCACCATTGTTATTTTTGTGCCGTAGGTATGTACGGTTCATGCTAGAAGCCCGTAGCAGCCACATAAAACTTGCAACAAACAAAGTATATGACGTCTAACTTGCTTTGGCAGGGCATGTTGTGATGTGATATGGTCAAGACATGATGTAATATAAGGATTGTTGTATGAGATGATCATGTTTCGGCAACTGGCAGGAGCCATATGGTTGTCGCTTTATTATATGAAATACAAACGCTATGTAATTGCTTTACTTTATCACTAAGTGGTAGCGATAGTCGTAGAAGCAATGGTTGGCAAGACGACCACGACACTACGATGGAGATCAAGGTGTCAAGCCGGTCATGATGGAGATCATGACATGGTGGTTGTGGAGAAGACAAAAACAAGGAGATAGTCTCACATCAACTAGGTGTATCAACGGGCTATGGAGATGCTGAAAGTGCAACTATCCCTAGGTGGTTTTGGTATTTCATAACAACATATAGCTCATTGAGCTAATGCTATTCCAACACTATTATTTCAGGAAAGCTCAATGAATGGCATGGCATGGATGATGAAAGTGGATCCCTCAATAGCTCAAGACTCTTCATTTTATATTTTAGTGATCCAAGATCACATTGAGTCTATAGGAAAAGCCAATACTATCAAGGAGGGATGAGGTGTTGCTTAATGAGCCTCTTGCTTCATGTGCTTAGTGATATGCTCCAAAACCCTCAACTACTTTCTCACATCCACAAATGACCTAAACCCAAAGCCAAAATCGGTCACACCGATTCTTCCTATCCGGCGCCACCGATTTCAAATGTCATAGCCACTGCCACAAACCCTAGGAAAATCGGTTCTACCGATAGGGATCTCGGTCTCACCGAGATGGGATTGTAATCTCTCTGTTTCCCTTCGTAACGTTTCGGTCAAACCGACATGAGCGATCGGTCCCACCGAGATTGCAATGTAAACTCTCTGTTTCCCTTTTGTAACATTTCGGTCTCACCGAAAAGAGCAAATCGGTCCCACCGAGTTTACCTGACCAACTCTCTGGAAAGCTTATTACCAAAATCGGTCTCACCGAGTTTGTGTAATCGGTCTTACCAAGATTACGTTATGCCCAAACCCTAACCGAATCGGTCTTACCGAGTTGCATGTCAGTCCCACCGAAAATCACTAATGGTCACTAGGTTTACTAAATCGCTCCGACCGAGTCTGTTGAATCGGTCCCACCGAGTTTGGTAAATTGTGTGTAACCATTAGATTTTGTGTGGAGGCTATATATACCCCTCCACCTCCTCTTCATTCGTGAAGAGAGCCATCAGACTAAACCTACACTTCCAACTTACCATTTCTGAGAGAGAACCACCTACTCATGTGTTGAGGCCAAGATATTCCATTCCTACCATATGAATCTTGATCTCTAGCCTTCCCCAAGTTGCTTTCCACTCAAATCTTCTTTCCACCAGATCCAAATCCTATGAGAGAGAGTTGAGTGTTGGGGAGACTATCACTTGAAGCACAAGAGCAAGGAGTTCATCATCAACGCACCATTTATTACTTCTTGGAGAGTGGTGTCTCCTAGATTGGCTAGGTGTCACTTGGGAGCCTCCGACAAGATTGTGGAGTTGAACCAAGGAGTTTGTAAGGGCAAGGAGATCGCCTACTATGTGAAGATCTACCGCTAGTGAGGCAAGTCCTTTGTGGGCGACAGCCATGGTGGGATAGACAAGGTTGCTTCTTTGTGGACCCTTCTTGGGTGGAGCCCTCCGTGGACTCGTGCAACCGTTACCCTTCATGGGTTGAAGTCTCCATCAACGTGGATGTACGATAGAACCACCGATCGGAACCACGCCAAAAACATCTGTGTCTCCAACTGTGTTTGAATCCTCCAAACCCTTCCCTTTACTTTCTTGCAAGTTGCATGCTTTAATTTCCGCTGCCTATATACTCTTTGCATGCTTGTTTGAATTGTGTGATGATTGCTTGACTTGTCCTAAGATAGCTAAAGTCTGCCAAACTCTAAAATTGGGAAAATGTTAAGTTTTTCATTGGTCAAGTAGTCTAATCACCCCCCCCCCTCTAGACATACTTCAAGGTCCTACAAGTGGTATCAGAGCATTGGTCTCCATTTGCTTTGATTTCCATAGCTTTTGGTGGTCATAGCCTTGGTTTCCGAACCTAGGAGAGTATGGCATGTAGCGAGGGAAATTATCACCGTAGAGGTCCTTACTTTGATGGTACTAATTTTGCTAGTTGGAAGCATAAGATGAAAATGCATATTCTCGGACATAACCCCGCCGTTTGGGCAATTATTTGTATTAGCTTGCAAGGTGAATTCTTTAATGGGAGAGAGCCGAACCGTGAAGCTAATGCGGAAGAATTGAAGATCCTGCAATACAACACTCAAGCTTGTGATATCATCTTCAACGGATTGTGCCCCGAAGAATTCAACAAAATCAGCCGTCTTGAGAATTCAAAGGAAATTTGGGACACTTTGATTGATATGCATGAAGCTACCGAATCCTTCAAGGAATCCAAGTTGGATGTGCTCCAAAGTCAGCTTGACAAGTTCAAAATGAAGGATGGTGAAGGTGTCGCTGAAATGTACTCTAGGCTTGCTCTTATTACAAATGAGATTACCGGCTTAGGGAGTGAAGAGATGACCGACACATTCATCATCAAGAAGATCCTAAGAGCATTGGATGGAAAGTATGATACCGTGTGCACATTGATCCAAATGATGCCAAACTACAAAGATCTCAAGCCAACAGAAGTCATTGGAAGGATTGTTGCTCATGAGATGTCACTCAAGGATAAGGAGGAACTTCACAACAAGTCAAGTGGTTCTTACAAAGCCTCAAGTGAAGCCCCCACATCATCAAGTGAGAAACAAACCTTCAATGAGGAATTGAGCTTAATGGTGAAGAACTTCAACAAATTCTAAAAGAGTAGAAGCAAAGAAAGAAGCTCCAAGTCAAGGTCTTACCATGACAAAAGATCTTCTAGTCGAGAGCCAAATTGCTACAATTGTGGGAGGCCTGGACACTATTCCAATGAGTGTACGGCACCCTAAAGAAGAGAAGATTCTCCAAAAAGAAGAAGTAGAAGAGAAGAATCACCACCAAGAGAGAGGAGGAGTAGAGATGATCGTTATCAACGAAGAACCTCACGGAGAAGCAAAGATTCGGAAAGGAAGGACAAATCATCAAGGAGCTACACAAAACGAAGACATCAAGCTCATGTTGGTGAATGGGTTTCCGGCTCCGACTCCGACAAGCACTCCGAGAGAAGCTATCACTCCGACTCCAAATATACTAAAGATGAAGGTGTTGCCGGTCTAGCACTTGTGTCAACCAACTCCTACGACATATTTGATTCACCAAATGAAGGAATTGGAAGATACTTCATGGCCAAAGGTCCAAAGGTAACACATCCTGAGTATGTTGATTTCAATAGTGATGAAGATGACTTGCTTGTGGATGATGATTTACTTATTGACAACTCTAGTGATGAATACTATGATGAAACATCAATTAATCATGCTAAACAAGATAAAATGAATGACAATTATAAGGAGAAGATTGACCTTCTAACTAACGAACTAAACACTCTTAAGTTAGCTCATGAAACTATCTTCGAAAATCATCGAGAACCTTTAAGGGCTCATGAGAAGTTACGCTTTGAAAAGCTCAATCTTGAGCAAGAGCATGAGTTCTTAAAAGCAATCAATGATGGTCTTCATAAGAAAAGTTCTTCTTACATTGCCAAGCGTTTACTCCTATCTACTTACATGCCTCAAGTCAAGTCTAGTAACAAGTACAAGAAAGATACTTCCTCTAGTAGTAACAATAATAATATCAAATCCAATATTGTTGCTTCTAGTAGTTCTCTTGATTCCACTAATGATTCTCTTAGCCAAGTTACACTTAAGCAAGAAAATAGCTTATTGAAGGGAATTATAGAGAAAGGTGTTTACAAGAGCCTTGCCGGGAGTAAGCAATTCGAGGAAATTGTACGCAAGCAAGGAAGACACCGGAAGAATCAAGGTGTTGGTTTTGAACGAAAGTTCAATACCAATGGAGTTGAGTGGGAAGAAGATCAATACCCCAAGCCAAAGTTTGTTCCTCAACAAGAGAAGTATGATCCTACTTCCTTCAAGGGAACACAATCTCAAGATGATCTTCCACCACAAGACCATAAAGGCAAGGACAAGCTTCAAGAAGAGATTGATGCATTTGAAGAAGCACCTAAGGTCTCGGTCAAGTGGATTCCCAAGACTACGTCAAGTTCTACTTCATCAAGTACAACTACAACTCCAAGGATTCCCATCAAGATGATGTGGATTCCGAAGAAGAAGAACTAGAGAGTTCTTGAGGGTGACTCCACCAACATTCTTCACTCATATTATTATGGCGAGGACAAGTGCAATCAACTTCCACATCTTGCACTAGTTCAAGGAGTCACAAACCCTCATGTTGGTAAGGCAAGGAACAAGGTAACCTAATGTTTTCATGGACATCATCTTGTGTGTGCATCACTCTATGTCTATGGATATTCTTGTTTGTTCCTTGTGGGACTAACCCATGTAGGTATTATGAAAGTGCAACTCACTCCAATTGATTGCTCCAAATGATCTACAACAACATTGAGCATCCACATCTTCAACACCTACATGAAGTCACCATCGACAAAACCCAAGGTTAGTTCATCCCTCTAAAAAGGGATCTCACATCTAGGGGGAGCTTAACTCTAAGACTTGAGTCAAAGCAACTCTAATGGTGTGAACACATCAATGCATTATGTAAAAGTGGTAACCCCACTTGGGCTTAAACGATGAGTATGACCTATGATCAAATGTTTATCATTTGACTCCTAAGTCAATATACTCATATATAGATGACCTAGTCATCGCCAATTGTTTGATAGATGCTAGAATTGGTTGTGCATGCTTTGCCACATATTTCATTTGCCATTTTATTGTGTGAGCATGTTGGTGCATATTTTACTCATTCAAGGACATCCACTTGTTGTTTTGATTGTTTGGTTCTTCCTTCTTTTGGCCAACTGGATGGACAAGAATTCCTAAGAACTTTCTCTAGCTATCTATGCTTTTCTCGTCTCAAACTCTATTCATGCTACATCACAAAATTTGATCAAGTCAGATTCGAACCACTCTGTGTGAGGAGCACTCGGAGTCCCCGATTCGTCATAGACTTAAACTTCCAAAACTTCTTTGTGATTCTCGGTCTGACCGATTCCTCCATTTCAGTCCTACCGAGATCACTAAGTCGATCTAGGTTTTCAATCTCAGTGCAACCGATTTGAACTTTTCGGTCACACCGAGTTGCAGTAACTAAACACAGTTATGCATCCCGGTGCCACCGAGTTGTTCCACTCAGTCACACCTACAGGGTCAGGCTATATATAGTCACGGGCAAAATTTGGAAACTTCTCCGAACCCCTTCGCCCGCGCAATAGCTCGCTCTGCCTCCAAGGTCTCTGGATCGTCTCCTCATCGCCAGCCGCCTCCTGTCGCTGGTCTCCGCCGCCGTCAATGGAATTCAACCCCGCCGTCGCCGCCGTAGCAAGTTCATCGCCAAGCTAGGGTATGGACTCGATCACTGTGCTATCCTCGTCCGATTCCTAGCACATTGTGTTCTTATTGATTCTTGCCATGATTGAAACACTCCTATCCAGTCAATGCAATCCGTAGATTAGATGAGATTTGAAAATTTAGGGTTAGGTTTCCGCCGAAACCATCTCGGACCCACCGAGTTGAAAAACTCGGTCCCACCGATTTGGCTTATGCCATTGCACTAGTAACTCTCGGTTTGACCGAGAATTGCTAATCGGCACGACCGATTTTAGGACTTTGTGAAACCCTAGCAGTCTCGGTGCCACCAAACTGTGACTCGGTCCAACCGAGTTCATCAGTTTAGGTTCCAAAACTGCTTCGGTATCACCGAGTTTGAAAATCGGTTGATCCGAAATGCTTTCTGTGGAAAACTAAAACTGATTTTTTGAATCATTCTTTTGCAAAAAGTATCTGCATTTTGTGATGCTCATCCACTCCATCTCATCTATAACTCTTCACAGGGTCAGCAGTCAGAGTTTGCAGCATGTCAGACCAGAGTGATAGTCAGAACAGGTCAGAAGGGCAGATGCAAATGAGTGAGGGCACTAGTCCCTCTAGCACTTCAGATGAAGGCAGCAGGAGCAGTCCTATCAACCTGCCTAAGGCTACTACCAGGCAAAGGAAGAAGAGAACCTCAGACTCAGAAGATGAGGATTATAGAGCTAAAGAGGATGAAGCTACTTCCAAGAAGGTAGTGCACAAGAAGGTGCTTAGTTCAACTGCAGTAAAGCCAAGCATGAAGATTAAAAGGCCTGCAGGAAGACAACCAATGTCCAAAGCCAGAGCATCAACTCAACTGCCTGAGATGCCTGAAGAGCCAGCTGCTGAAGGAAAGAAAAGGAAGGAAAGGGTCAAGAAGACCATGGACAGAGTTGTTGGGCAACCTTCCATGATGGAAGAAGAAGAGCTTGCTGCACCAGCACCAAAGGCACCAAAGCTTATGGGAGATGCTATTAGATCAGGGGCTGCAACATCTAAGCCCAAGGAAGCACCCAAAGCTGCCCCCAAGGCCAAGTCTGCACCAAAGAGGAATACCAGGAGTATTCCAGCTGCTGAGAAGAACAAGGCCCCAGTGTCTGAAGTTGGTGAGGAGGAAGATGAAGAAGGACAAGTTCTGAGGAAGCTCAAGCCAAAGATACTAGACCATAATGATGCCCATCCTGTAGCCGAGGACATGAACATCAGAAAAGATTCAGGGTTGAGGCTATGGAGGATGGAAGATCCATATGCCACAAGGAGAAGAACTGTTGTTGATTACAGGTTCCATACAAAGGAACAGCAGGACTTCTATGAGACAATCTTGTTGGAAAAAAAGACCATTGTGTGTGATATGAGGTGGGTCGACTGGACCTACATGAAGGAAAATGAAGAACACTATCCAGGAGTACAAGACAGTTTTGTTGCTTGTGGAATTGCAGATTTTGTTGGGCAGAAGCTCACCAACTGGAATGATGAACTTATCATGCAATTCTACTCCACAGCACACTTCTATCCAGATGGGAGGATAGTTTGGATGTCTGAAGGTACAAGGTACCAGTTAACTATTGAGGAGTGGGCAAAACTGATAAATGCCCCAAAGGAAAATGATGATGATCTGGATGTATATGCCAAGAAGAAAATGGGACATAATACCATGGCACATATGTGCAAGGAGATCCCAGACAAAGCCCTAGAGACTTTCTCTTTTGGATCAGTCCACTTTCTTCTGTCAGGGCTGCCTACAATCAACTGGATCCTAAGGCACACTCTATTGCCTAAGCCAGGTGACCACAACATGATCAGAGGGCATGCAATCAACATGTTGCATTTGTTTGATGTGCCTCAGAAATTCAAGGTCATGAGTCTTATAGTAGAAACCATTAAGAGGACTGCAGCAGATCATAGAGGAGTTGTGGATATGCCCCGCGGATTCAGGAGTTGATTAACTCAAAGATGAGCACAGGCAAATATCTATTGGATAGGGAACATTTGCCTCTCTATCCAGACTTTGAGGACAATGAGGTTGTCGTGAATGAGGATGATCCATCATCAGTTCAAGCTTAAGAGAAGAAGGAGAAGGCAAGGAAGGAGAAGGCTGCCAAGATGCCAACTCAAGAGGAGGCATCTGAGTATTTCTTGAAGAACAAGCAGGAGCAGCTTGGTTACTTGATAGCATCAACACTGAGGATTGAGAAGGGGTTGGCCACCTTAACTCAGAATCAGGAGAGCTTGGAAAGAATCATGGAACAAAAATTCTATGATCTTGATGTCAAGGTAACTGAGATTCAGTCAGTTGTGGAGCAGCTGTAGGATGACATGCAGGAGAGGAAGGGCAAGACTACCACTAATGTATTTCCCAGAGTGCCTAGAGCTCAGAGGTCAGCTGCAGTGCCAGTGTCAGACACTAGAGCAACATCATCTGCACCAGCCACAACTCCTACAGCTCCAGTGCAACCAGCTCCAGCACCAACTCCTCCAGCTCCCTCTACATCAACTGAAGCCATCGTCCAAGGAGCCATCTCTACACCACCAACTGAAGATCAAGCCTGAGAGTCGATCTAGCACTATGCATTTTCTATGAACTTTTTGGTAACTTGTTGCCAAAGGGGGAGAAAAATGTATAGATCATAGGCTTCAAGAGAGAGAGTGTTGTTTTTGTTCTCTCTTGCCTTAGTGGTTTTAAACTTGTTTTCTTTTGATTGCTTGAGATACTATGCTATTCTTGTGAGATATTGATGATCATGTGATTGATCTTAAGCTACACTTATGCATGTTTGATGATATTATCTTATCTATCCTATATGATCATTCACTTTGCTTGGTGATGAGTGCATGTATTCAATCTTTATCATTTTGAGCGCTCCACCAAGATGTATGTGACATGGAAGAGTAACCCATGAGCCTAATTCCTTGTGCATTTGCAGTCCAAAGCAAATCTTAAACTATGCACAAATTTAGGGGGAGCTCTTGCTTATCACATACTTCTCAAAGCGACGATGTTTTTCAATCTTATTATCATTTGTCGAAGCTTTGATCTATATGTTTTCATCAATTACCAAAAAGGGGGAGATTGAAAGTGCAACTATCCCTAGGTGGTTTTGGTAATTCATAACAACATATAGCTCATTGAGCTAATGCTATTTCAAGACTATTATTTCAGGAAAGCTCAATGAATGGCATGGCATGGATGATGAAAGTGGATCCCTCAAAATACTAAGTACAAAGGATTGGCTCAAGCTCAATAGCTCAAGACTCTTCATTTTATATTTTAGTGATCCAAGATCACATTGAGTCTATAGGAAAAGCCAATACTATCAAGGAGGGATGAGGTGTTCCTTAATGAGCCTCTTGCTTCATGTGCTTAGTGATATGCTCCAAAACCCTCAACTACTTTCTCACATCCACAAATTACCTAAACCCAAAGCCAAAATTGGTCACATCGATTCTTCCTATCCGGCACCACCGATTTCAAATGTCATAGCCACTGCCACAAACCCTAGGAAAATCGGTTCTACCGATAGGGATCTCGGTCTCACCGAGATGGGATTGTAATCTCTCTGTTTCCCTTCATAACGTTTCGGTCAAACTGAAGTGAGCGATCGGTCCCACCGAGATTGCAATGTAAACTCTCTGTTTCCCTTTTGTAACATTTCGGTCTCACCGAAAAGAGCAAATTGGTCCCACCGAGTTTACCTGACCAACTCTCTGGAAAGCTTATTACCAAAATCGGTCTCACCGAGTTTGTGTAATCGGTCTTACCGATATTATGTTATGCCCTAACCCTAACTGAATTGGTCTTACCGAGTTGCATGTCAGTCCCACCGAAAATCACTAACGGTCACTAGGTTTACTAAATCGGTCCGACCGAGTCTGTTGAATCGGTCCCACCAAGTTTGGTAAATTGTGTGTAACGGTTAGATTTTGTGTGCAGGCTATATATACCCCTCCACCTCCTCTTCATTCGTGAAGAGAGACTTTAGGCTAAACCTACACTTCCAACTTACCATTTCTGAGAGAGAACCACCTACTCATGTGTTGAGGCCAAGATATTCCATTCCTACCATATGAATCTTGATCTCTAGCCTTCCCCAAGTTGCTTTCCACTCAAATCTTCTTTCCACCAGATCCAAATCCTATGAGAGAGAGTTGAGTGTTGGGGAGACTATCATTTGAAGCACAAGAGCAAGGATTTCATCATCAACGCACCATTTGTTACTTCTTGGAGAGTGGTGTCTCCTAGATTGGCTAGGTGTCACTTGGGAGCCTCCGACAAGATTGTGGAGTTGAACCAAGGAGTTTGTAAGGGCAAGGAGATTGCCTACTCCGTGAAGATCTACCGCTAGTGAGGCAAGTCCTTCGTGGGCGACGGCCATGATGGGATAGACAAGGTTGCTTCTTCGTGGACCCTTCTTGGGTGGAGCCCTCCGTGGACTCGCGCAACAGTTACCCTTCGTGGGTTGAAGTCTCCATCAACGTGGATGTACGATAGCACCACCTATCGGAACCACGCCAAAAACATCCGTGTCTCCAACTGCGTTTGAATCCTCCAAACCCTTCCCTTTACTTTCTTGCAAGTTGCATGCTTTAATTTCCGCTGCCTATATACTCTTTGCATGCTTGCTTGAACTGTGTGATGATTGCTTGACTTGTCCTAAGATAGCTAAAGTCTGCCAAACTCTAAAATTGGGAAAAGGTTAAGTTTTTAATTGGTCAAGTAGTCTAATCACCCCCCCCCCCTCTAGACATACTTCAAGGTCCTACAGATGCCCATCAATGGATATCAATGTGAGTGAGTAGGGATTGCCATGCAACGGGTGCACTAGAGTGATGTCTGCTAGAACTACGTCGGTATTTCCCCAAATAGGAAGGGATGATGCAGTACATCGATGGTAGGTATTTCCCTTAGTGATGATACCAAGGTTATCGAACCAGTAGGAGAACCTCCCCACACAACATAAACATCACCTGCACAAAAATAACAAATACTCGCAACCCGACGCGTTGAAGGGGTTGTCAATCCCTTCCGGGTACGGCACCTCAAGATAGGCAAATAACATGAGGTGAAAGTGGTAGATAGGATAAATAGACCGCGGAACAAATAAATTGCAGCAAGGTATTTTTGTATTTTTTGGTTTAATAGATCTGAAAATAAATGCAAGGGAAAATAGATCGCAAAGGCAAATATGATGAAAAGAGACCCGGGGGGCGTAGGTTTCACTAGTGGCTTCTCTCGAGAAAAATAGCAAACAGTGGGAAAACAATTACTGTTGGGCAATAGATAGAACTTCAAATAATCATGACGATATCCAGGCAATGATCATTATATAGGCATCACGTCCAAGATTAATAGACCGACTCCTGCCTGCATCTACTACTATTACTCCACACATCGACCGCTATCAGGATGCATCTAGTGTATTAAGTTCATGAGAAAATGAAGTAATGCAATAAGAACGATGACATGATCTAGACGAGATCCGTTTATCTATTGCGGAGATATAGATCTCATCTTGTTATCCTTAATTAGTAGCAATGATACATACGTGTCAGTTCCCCTTCTGTCACTGGGATCAAGCACAGTAAGATCGAACCCACTCCAAAGCACCTCTTCCCATTGCAAGATAAATAGATCAAGTTGGCCAAACAAAACCCAAATATCAGAGAAGAAATATGAGGCTATAAGCAATCATGCATATAAGAGATCAAAGAAGACACAAATAACTTTCATGGATAAAAACATAGATCTGATCATAAACTCAAAGTTCATCGGATCCCAACAAACACACCGCAAAAAGACTTACATCATATGGATCTCCAAGAGACCATTGTATTGATAATCAAGAGAGAGAGAGAGAGAGAGAGAGAGATCCATCTAGCTACTAACTACGGACCCGTAGGTCTACAAAGAACTACTCACGCATCATAGGAGAGGCGCCAATGGAAGTGGTGAACCCCTCCATGATAGTGTCTAGATTGGATATGGTCATTGCATTCCAGGAGTTCCGTTCCGGTCTTTGCATAGCCGACGCTTTGACTGCGGGGGAGGGGGGTGTTGAATGTGACATATATGTATTTACATACAATTAATCTTTCTGTAGTCTCTAGCCTTGTATAGTTGACTTGTAGAGATATGGTAGGATTAATTGGCTTGTCACGCAAGACATCTCATGTATATATTGTGACCAACTCTGAGGAATACAATTGAGTTGCATCCCATATCTTTTCTACAAGATTGAACACTTGGACTGGTTGATAAGTTGCCATGTCGGTTTAGTATATGTGTTCAACACTTTTTTGACAATCGCCGCTTTATCTGGTCTCGCGTGAAAAAATAACAAAGTATCATCCACGAATAATAAGTCTGAGATCTCGGGAGCCCTTCTACAAATATTTAGTGCCTCCAAACCCTCCTCCCATATAGCCTTATGCAACAGTGCAGACAAAGCATAAGCCACAAATAGAAATAAAAAAGGGGATAATGGATCACCTTGTCAGAGGTCGCGGGTGGGGGACAATTTATCCAACAATCTCCCATTAAGTTTAACTAAATATTTGGCCAAACGAATACAAGCCATAATTCACTTCACCCACTCTGTTAACAAGCCCCTTTGATTAGAGCCTTCTCTAGAAAGTCCCAATCCACTCGGTCATACGCCTTTGAAAAATCCAGTTTATAAGGACAATAAGATTGCTCCTCCTTAACTAATTGGATATGAGGTATGCATTCGAAGGCAATAATAGTATTATCCGTAATCAAACGCCACGGGATGAAAGAGCTTTGATTTTTTGATATCAGCTCCATCATCAAGGGACGGAGGCGATTAACCGTGCATTTGGACACCACCTTGTAAATTAGATTGCATAAGCTGATTGGCCTAAATTCCTTCGGGTCCGCAAGGGTGGGGACCTTGGGAATAAGAACAATTGCGGTATCGTTAACTCCTTATGGCATATGTCCATTAGCAAAAAACTTTAGCACAGCTCGTGTCACTTCCTCCTTCAAAACTTGCCAATTACATTGAAAAGAACTAGCTGGGAATCCATCTAGACCTGGGGCCTTTATGGGTCCTGTTTGAAACAATGCATCAGCCACTTCCTTCTCTGTAAACGGCGCATTGAGAACATCATTCATCTTCTGTGTAACTTTTGTTTTGATGCACTCTAACAATTCATCCGATGATAGTATTGGATCATTTGTGAATAGCTCCTCGAAATATTGATTGCACCACACGCTCCATATCAGTAGGTGTGTCCACCCAAGTGTCGTCGGCCTTACGAAGTTGACGAATAATTTTTTTCCTAGCTCGCCACACTGCCTTCCTGTGAAAGTATTGTGTATTGCGATCACCCTCCATTAGTCAACTTATGCGGGATCTCTAAAGCCACATCATCTCTTCCCGGTACAATAACTCGTCCAGGACAAACATCTTTTCCTGGATCAATGATCTTTCAGCCCTTTGCAACTGCAGGGCCTCCAACTCGGCTCTAAGGCCTTCTATCTATTTAGATACTTGACCAAAATGTTGTTTACTCTACTCAGGAAACTCCATCATATTCTTTAGGTTCTTCTCTACATCTCCTAAGTCCTCATATTCTTTAGGCTATTATGCCTGGGAGGTCGGCATGCCGCTCCCACATTATTTCATATCTGCCGCCGCTCGTACGCCTTGTCCATTCCTGCACCTCCACCTTGTAATGAGAGAACATTTTGCAAATGATACTTTTTTCTATTGCATTGTTCTATAAATGATTGACTTGTATATTCAGTTCAATTGGTCAAATTTACATTTATTTATATTGTCAAGAAGGGCTGTGAACCAAAAAAAGGAAAAAATGATAAAATATATTAAAAAGATGTACAAATATTCAATGTGAAATCCTGATTGAGAGGAAAGTATAAACATGGCTTTGGATTCAGTGATGATAAATATTTAATTTGTAATCTCTCTAGGCCACTTCATGCACTACTTTTTATATTGAACACCAATACCGGTGCCTTTTATTTTAAATGGCAAGCATTACATCTATAATGTTGCAGGATCCCCCAACCACAACACAATAGTTGGGATTTTTAATGTTGATGATTTTGGTTATTGTTCAGAAAACAAGGCTGCATCTATGATCAGTGCAAATTTGTTGTTGATTATCTGCTAAGATATAAGCTCCGCTTTTTAGAAAATAAATTGTGTTCCCTTGTTTATATATATAATATGAAACATTTTCATTAAGCTGGCCACTATTCATTCATTTCTATAAGTTTCACTTTTGATTGAAGCTTAAATAACTCTTACTGGTGTATATTCTGTATCTTGATTTTTAATTATATACTCCTAAACTTATTGTGAATAAATTTATATTCCTAAAAAAGTTAACATGTTACAAATAGTATAAACATTTAAGAGGCACTCAAATAGCTGGCCCGTGCCGGTTGATGACTAGTGTAAGCTAACCTGCAGAATGAACAAGTCCCTTACATGGACTTCGTAGCACCCAAGCAACACTTTACAGCCGAAGCAATCATACAGAACAAAGAGCAAAATGCATACGATCCCTCATAATCATTACTCGAATGTTCAGACCAGGAGAATACCACAACAGATTAATAACACGGCTCAGTATAGATCTCTGAGTGCCGATAGAGTGCAAAAGTGTTGTTTTGATCCTGAGCTCATATGCTCGTGCATGAACAGTAAAATAAAAAAAATCGGAATTTTTTTGTGATGATTGTTCTAACTGCATGCAAAATTTCAGATCGAAATAACATTCATGGAGGTCTGGGCAAAAATAACAAAATTGATGTTCCAAAATGCTTCTAACAATAGTCTTTTTGGACCATCGATTTTATTTTTTTGGCCCAGGCCTACACGAATGTCATTCAACCTGAAATTTTGCATGCAGTTAGAAAATTCATCAATGTTCATCACAAAAAAAATCAGATTTTTTTTTGAATTCTTTTACTATTTTTTACTCCCTCCGTCCCATAATATAAGAACGTTTTTGACACTAGTGTAGTGTTAAAAACGTTCTTATATTTTGGGACAGAGGGAGTACATTTTACTGTTCATGTGGAGCATATGAGCTCGGGATCAAATACTCAATGTCCCGATAGAGTGCTCTTACATCCCCACATGCAACCACCGAAATTAGATCCGGCAGAACCTGGATCCCCATTATACATAGAGTAGTGATCTTGCATAACACACGAGCCAAAAATCATAGAGTACAGTGGCTAATTAAAGATGCAGGATAGTAGTAGATAGTACACTGGCAAAAATTATACCACTAAATTCGTATTTTCGGTATGAATTCAGTGATATAATTTTTGCTCCCGCCGCAATCGGTCTTGTTGGTTAAATTTACAGTCAAACATAAATCTCAGGAAACGCAGGCGCACTACAGTGTGGAATGGAGGGAGTAGTAGATAGTAGAACGTTGGGTGCAGGATATAGTAGTAGATGGTAGAACATGCGGTGCAGGATAGATATCCCAGGCATTGACCCATCCGTTCAATCGAATCGACGGACCCCAAGCAAAAAGGTGAGTGCTCCAAGACTGAAGCCAGCACCACAGGCCAAGCCCTCGTCCCTGCGCCTCTTCTTGTGTTGCTCTATAATCTTCTCCGGTGCTTTTATGCTCCCAAAGAGGAAGGAGAGTGAATGTTAGGATGTATTGCGCAATGAATGAATCAATCAGATGACAATCTTGCATGTCTAGTGCCTTACCGAAACTCTGGGCCAAAGCAGTCGAGGTCAGCATTAGCCGGTGCCTACATGCAGTTGAGTTTGAATCGTTAAAAATGGGAGCAGCTAATGCAGGCTGCTGAAACTAAAATGACATTGATAATTTCATCTAAAAACATCTATTGAGTCTGTCTAGGTCAACAGAGAGATTCTGGACTGGATGCCACATGATGATTTCCAAAAACAAGTACTTCATCCTGTTTGGATGAGTGGTGTTCATTGGTACAGTTTGGTATTTCCAGTTCAAAACCTGAAGCTAAATATAGAAGGTTTAACCAACTTTGGCATCTATCTATCTATCCGAAATCTCAAAATCAAGACTCTAGAAGAACATTTAGAAATTCCAGCAATTGAGACTATATTGCTAATTTAATCACAATAACTATATTGCTAAGAACATGAGGAGACTCTAAGCCATCTGGCTGGTGTCTCTGGTAACAGAAAGAAGATGGATTGCACACGTTGATTCCGATTGCTAATATCAAATTTTAACCCAACAACTTAAGCAGGGCCTATCCATAACTATCCCCGCCTCCATCACTACAAGAAATATGCAACAAACTCCACAGTTATGCCATTAAACAAAACTAGAACTAAAAGCAAAGCAAAAAGGAAATGAACAAACATTCAGGAATAGTTGACCAGTCCTTGGATTGAATATAAAGATTGCACTCTTTCGCAAAAAAGAAGAAACGAATAAAGATTGCACCATTGATTGGTCACGATAGACATTTGCGTCATCCACAAACCATATGATTTGCTCAGCCTTCTCACTCATTTTTCCTGGCTCTGCCAGTGGCAACAGTGGGCTAACCTCAGGATTGGTGCTCTTCTTTCCCAAAGCATTCTCCAATGCAGCCCAAAAGGTTTGCACAAGAA
>NW_025225962.1:12108-25951 GCF_018294505.1 Triticum aestivum | reverse complement strand
TCCCTGCGCCTCTTCCTGTGTTTCTCTACAATCTTGTCCAGTGCCCGGCTTCCAAAGAGGAATGAGAATGAATGTTAGGACGTGTTGCGCAATGAAGGAATCAATCAGACGACAATCTTGCATGTTTTTAGTGCCTTACCGAAACTCTGGGCCGAAGCCGAAGCGGTCGAAGTCAGCATCAGCAGGTGCCTACATGCAGTAGAGTTTGAATCGTTAAAACTGGGGCCGCTGAATGCAAAATGACATGGATAATTTCATTGGTAAAGTTTGGTATTTTCAGTTCAAAACACCAAGCTAAATATACAAGGTTTAACACCAACTTAAAGTTTGGCAGCAACTATCATCAGTCTGTCCGAAATCTCAACATCGTCAGGACTCTCGAACAACATTCAGAAATTCCAGCAATTGAAACTACATTGCTAATTCAATAATCAATGAAAATAGCTAAGAACATCGGGCAGTGGTGTCTCTGGTAACAGAAAGATGATGGATTGCACACGTTGATTCCGATTGCTAATATCATCAAAATTTATTTATTTAACCCAACAACCTAAGCAGCAGGGCCTCCATCACTAGTAGAAGAACATGCAACAGACTCACGTCGACGGATGGATCCGACTAATCGCGCATCGCAACATGTCTTTATCAATCGATTCGATTGCATCAATCAAAGACTCGGAAGGGGGCGAGAAAATCGAGATGGGGAACGAACCGGAGCACGAGAAGAGACGCGAACCCGCTGGACAGCGGCGGGGATCTTCTGCTTCAGCTTGGCGGCCATGGTGCGCAGCGCCATAGCCATACCCTCCACCAAGCCAAGCAGATCTGGACGACGGCGGCTAGGGTTTCCTTCTCTCGATCTCCAACACGCGAGCGATGGTGTCCCAACACGCCGGATCCTACCCCTTCCTTTTTAAGGCACCCAGCCGCCAAGTGGGCCGACCACCTAACTGACTCGGCCTCGCTCTCACCACCACCACAAAGTTTCCCGTCGCTTCGCTGCAAGTCCACAAAAAAATACTCCCTCCGTAAACTAATATAAGAGTGTTTAGATCACAATTTTAGTAATCTAAATGCTCTTATATTAGTTTACGGAGGGAGTAGTATACTACTACTATGAAATTACCTTTTTTTTTCTTTTTTCTTTTCCTTTTAATTTTCAAAATAAATTCAAATTATGTTCGTGAATCTTGGAAAAAAATTCATGAATTTCGAAAAAGATTGCAAATTCAATAAAAATCATGGATATGAAAAAAAGTTTGTGAATTCAAATCGATGTTCACATATTCTCAAGAATTTCAAAATCCATTCACAAATTAGTTTTTTTTTTGCGGATTCAAAAAAAGTTCACCAATTTAAGTAATGTCCGTTGTTCACAAATTCGTAAAATGTTCACTAATTCCGAAAAATGATCGCGGGTTCAAAAATGTTCATGAATTCAAAAACAAATCCTGTTTTTTTTAAAAAAAAAAGCCAGTTTGAAGATTGTTCATGACTTTCAAAAACAGGTTTGCAAGCACATATTAAATGTGATCCAGTGTAGCAGCTTTCGGAAGCACATATGATTCAGTGTTACATGCACTTTCTCGTGAATCACTTCCGCGAGAGGTATCATCAAGAGCTTTGTCTTGATTTCTCCACCACAACCTTGCTTGGAGTTAGGAAAGGTTCTTGAATGTGTTTAACTATTGCAGAACAATCGGTGGTGATCTGTACCTTTTGTACACCGACCTCGAGTGCCAACAACAGACCTTCGTTGCGTGCCATTGCTTCAAGTGTTTCTGGATCGAACAGATCATCCACTGTTACAGCTGAGGCGCCCAAAAACAACCCCGTATGATCTCGACAAATTGCCGCAAAGGCTACCCTGTACTGATTACGTGGGATTGCAGCATCGACATTCATTTTCACCCATTCAACTTCTGGGTGTACCCACTTCTTTAGCCGGACACTAGAGATGGTGGGCATTGTATCATGTTTCTTCTCAGGAACGAGTGCCAAATCAACAAGGTATTTTTTTATACAAAACACGCATGGACTGAGGCCATTGATACTCTTGTTCATGTATATCCTTTTCGCGAACCCACGATATTGCCGAAAGTGTAACAATGGCTTTGAATCATCACTTACTCTACTTTGCAACTCAACTAACCACAATCATTAGTGATTGGGACCATATGCTCAACATACAAGTTTCATCTCGAGGGGGCGTACACGAACCGGTGTTCGCAGCATCCTCTCTTCGGGGCGAGCCCTATCGATGATTTCATTCTATACAATGTCAAAACCTGAAATACCAACGGTAGTTTCCAAGTGCCATCTCTATTCGACTCCCATGCTTATTCTTGAACGCTTGAAAATGTAGCATGAGCATGTTGACAATCATTCTAGACTACATGAATAACTAGTGCTAGTCCTTGACCTCTAGCTTTTGCCCAAAGCCGAGCCTCCTCCTTGATTGGGCGGACGAGCTCGCCGGTAGATCGCCGAAGGTCGTTGAACAGAGCGATGTTTTGATGCTTCGAGATACTCCATGCGGTTAGGGCTATAAGAGAGTTGAGGCCCTTCACCAAACTTGCCGGAGAAGCGGCAAGCGAGGCAGACCACCACGGGAAGAAGGGCGCGTCGGCGCTTGGCAGAAGAACCGGCAAGGCGACGCCAGGATAATATCTCATGCCAGGTGATCTTCGAGAAGACGGACTAGACAAATAGGTGATCAATGGTCTCAAGCTCCTGGTTGCGCAACTTGGATAGAGGGTCGTGAATTAACCATCGCACGCTCTACGTTCCGCAGTCCAGCAGCGGTCCAGGGAGGCTAACAAGAGAAAAACTTGACGTTCATCGGTGCCCAACACTTCCATATGGGCCGCCAATTGAGCGTGATGGTGGAGCCATTCGTGTATTGCTCGTTCTGGGTCAAGTTCCAAGAGATCTTGTCGGGCACGTCAGAAAGCTCGATCTACTGAATACGCGACCATAGACCAAAGTATTCGATCGTGGCGGCCAGTCCCAGGGAACCATGCATATCGCAGATCCAGGATCGGTCGGTGATCCTATCGCACACCGATCTGCAGCGCCTCGGCCTGCGTGGGCTGTGGGGTAGATGTGTAGGCATGATCTCGGCAACGGACTGTCCCTAGAGCCAATGGTCAGACCAGAACCAGCAAGTACGACCATCCCCCAAGGTTCGAGTCATGGAAGTGCGAAAGAACTGGTTGGCCCCTCCCTCTGGGCCCGTCCCCTGTCTCGTGGGCCCCCCTGGAGCTCCAACGACCTCAACTCCAACTCCATATATTCCGTTTCGTGTTGAAAAAATCAAAGAAAAAAAGTTTCGTCGTGTTTTACGACACGGAGCCACCGCCAAGCCCTAATCTCTCTCAGGAGGACTGATCTGGAGTCCATTCGGGGCTCCGGGGAGGGGGATTCGTCGCCGTCGTCATCATCAACCATCCTCCATCACCAATTTCATGATGCTCACCGTCGTGCGTGAGTAATTCCATCGTAGGTTTGCTGGACGGTGATGGGTTGGATGAGATTTACCATGTAATCAAGTTATTTTTGTTAGGGTTTGATCCCTAGTATCCACTATGTTCTGAGATTGAGGTTGCTATGACTTTGCTATGCTTAATGCTTGTCACTAGGGCCCAAGTGCGATGATTTCAGATCTGAACCTATTATTTTCATGAATATATGTGAGTTCTTGATCCTATCTTGCAAGTCTAAAGTCACCTATTATGTGTTATGATCCGACAACCCCGAAGTGACAATAATCGGGATACTTCTCGGCGATGACCGTAGTTTGAGGAGTTCATGTATTCACTATGTGTTAATGCTTTGGTCTGGTACTCTATTAAAAGGAGGCCTTAATATCCCTTAGTTTCCACTAGGACCCCACTGTCACGGGAGGGTAGGACAAAAGATGTCATGCAAGTTCTTTTCCATAAGCACGTATGACTATATTCGGAACACATGCCTACATTATATTGATGAACTGGAGCTAGTTCTATGCCACCCTATGTTATAGCTATTACATGAGGAATCACATCCGACATAATTATCCATCACTGATCCAATGCCTACGAGCTTTCCACATATTGTGCTTCGCTTATTTACTTTTCCGTTGCTACTGTTACAACTACTACAAAACGGTTATCTTTACTTTTGCCACTGTTACCATTACTTCCATACTACTTTGCTACTAAATACTTTGCTGTAGATACTAAGTTATCCAAGTGTGGTTGAATTGACAACTCAACTGCTAATACTCAAGAATATTCTTTGGCTCCCCTTGTGTCGAATCAATAAATTTGAGTTGAATACTCTACCCTCGAAAGCTGTTGCGATCCCCTGCACTTGTGGGTTATCAGGTCAATACATATATATGAATGAAACTAAACACCAATGATGGTAATAAAATAAAATTGTGAATATTATTGCATACGCACTTCATATTGTTGTTTAGAGTAGCCCCGCTCACAGGTGGTGTGGTGGATGAACTCGCAAATGTAGTATCCACACAAATCATTCCCGGGTTCCTCCCACAACCACTTTACAAGAAATAGAGGTCAGTCAAACTGATAAGCAAGCATGCTAAACGGTATTAATGAAACTAGCTAGAATAAATGGGAGATGCGCGGGACTAGGTTGTAGCTAGTACTTACGTTCGGGTGGTCAAATCGCAGTTGCGCCGGCAGTCCCGGAGCTTGTGCGGTGAACTTTTTCCAAACCCTGCCAGACAAAGAAAACAATTACTTGATATCAGGAAATGAACAAAGTTGCTGATATGGTGCGATAATGATAGATTGAACTTACTTCTCGAGCATTTTACTCATGGTCGCATACTCCTCCGGATTTTTTCGTTTGGAGTCTATGACGGTTACTAGTCCCTGCTCAAGCTTAATCTCTAGCCGAATAATGTGGAAGCTGTGCATGCATGCATAACTCATCAATTACATTACTATAACCTCGAGTAATAAGGGAAACTGAATATGCACAAGACAGTAACACTCACTTGTATTCGTAAGGAAAGAGTATTGTAGCTTTGTTTTGATTTCGAAGTAACGATGCGAGAAAGTTGGCCTCGGTTTGTCTGGCATCATGTTTAACACTCCATTCATCCATGAAATTGATGTTAATGAACCCAATATCACCTACTTGTCTTTTCTTAAATTCTGCGATCTTTAATCTGCATAATATAGTGAGGATAATTATATAGACATGCAATGAAAGAGCTGAGCTATATATAGAGACTTAACTAATTACAGAGAAGTAGTACTTACAGACAGTAGCAAGTGATGATTGTTTTATCGAGGGCCTTTTGATTGAAAAACTGGAAGAACTCCTCATATGGAACTAACAACAGATCAATTCCAACGAGGTCGTTCTCCTCTTTAACCTATAGCGACAAAGTATTTTTCCCAGAATTCCTGCAGATGTCCATGTACCAATCATGGAATCTTCGCATCATCATTGTTAGGGAAGTAGCAGGTCTGACGAGAAGCTTCCCGTGCTCGAATCTTAATGTGTCCACCTCCATTGTTCCAAAAATTATTGCATCATCGTCGGTCATGTAATCTCCAGGATTGGTACCGGGCAGCATCCCTGGAAGTTAGCGACGATATCGCTAGACATATTGAGCGGGGGGCATGATTGCTTCGCTTGTTCGCTGAGCTGGGGAATTTTTTCCCTTTTCTTCATTCTGCTAGCCTTTGATCAGTGCAAGTACTTCCCGACCGGTCCGCTTCCTTATATGTCCTTTCAATGATGCAGTCATAGTTGGATTGCGGCAGAGGCGGTGATGGTCGCCGCAGGGCATCCAAAGTGCGCTTCGCTTTCACCGGATCTATCTTCTCCGTCGGAGGTGGATGTTTCTTAGTTCTTACCGATTCAAAGAAGTCATTCACTTGGACTTCACAGATCTTTTGGTTTTCCTCCTCGCTCCTCTCATATGGTAAGTTCTCTAGAGGCTTGAGAGACGATAGACCGTATCTGTATTGCCTCCTGCCTCTGGCTGTACTGCTAGACACGAAGCAGCCGGAGCGGCTGCAGCTGTCTTATTTCGTTGCTTAAGAGGCGGAGCAGCCAGAGGCGAACTGCTACGACGCGCCGGAGCAGCCGGAGCTGTGGCGTCTGTGTTCCGCTGTCGCTTACGAGGCGGTGAAGGAGGAGGCAGGCTGCTCGGACGCGCCGGAGCAGGCGGATAAGGAGGCGGATTACTGCCGCCCTCACGTGTTGGAGCAGGAGGCGGAGTGCCCAGCTGACTAGTAGGAGACGTGAAGTTCAGAACCTTGATGTGCTCCTTCCGCCATAGACACGGAGTATGCATAGCTAGACCTAGCCAAGTCTCCCCATCACTTGTATGGTGGTCAAGCTGGAGCTCCTCAAATCCCTCCGTTATTTCGTCCACCATCAGAACAGCATAGCCTTGTGGAATCGGACGGCAGTGAAAAGTTGCTCCGGGTGAAGGAGGGAACACTAAGCCGACAACCGCCTTGACTTTGAGCTGATCCCATTGCGTCATAAGGTGGCACTGGTGTGAATCCGTGGTAAAATCCACGGGGTAGCTAGGACCCATCAAGTCAGGCTGCTGAACGAGCTCGGTGAAAGCCACGCTGCTTCTCTGCTGAGATGGCGGGGTAGCTTCTGGGGTAGCATCTTGGGCAGGATCTCGCAGCTGCTGGTTCTCAACATCTCATTCCTCTACCTTTCTTACCCTTGCCTCCTCCTCTCTTGGGTTTTATAACGTCCTGCGTTAGGAAATCCAACCTTCCATGCAACAGAGCCTGGCGTGCCTCGTGTTCGTCTAGGGTGCTCAGGATTCCCGAGGGCCCTTATGAGCTCGTCGTTCTCTCTATAGGGAACAGACTTCCCTTCCCGCACTTTGTTGATTGCTTTTCGAAGCTTCATGACGGGTGTTGCATGTTGCTCATCCGTCCAACAGCACTTCCCTGTTTCAGGGTCCAATGTTTCACCAGCCCCGAAGAACCAAGTCCTACAACAGTTTGGCCAGTGCAATGTCTCTGGTTCGACCGCTTTAGCAATCAGGTCTTGCTCAGCCTTATCCCATAATGGCCGGGCTTTGAGGTAGCCACCTGACCCCATGGGATGGTGATGCTCCTTCTTTGCAGCATTTATCTTGTTAGTCGCTGACATCTTCTTACTCCTCTCCAATGTCTTGTAGGGCACAAATGCGGGCCTGTGATCTCTTATCTTCTCAAATTGGCCGGTGAATTCCGGAGTCTTGTCGTGGTCAACATACATTGTTTTCAACTCATTCTTCCACCTCCTGAATAGATCTGCCATCTTCTTGAGAGCATAGGACATGATCAATGGCTCTATAACTGGATTCTCCGGATCCTCCTCTTCCGGTAGGGTGAAATTTACCTTCAGTGCTTTCCAAAGATCTTCTTTCTATCTATCTTCGACAAAAGAAACTTGAAGAAGCTCTTCCTTCTTAGGCACATTCCATAGCTCGATGCTAATCGGGATCATGTCCCTAACGGGAACCCCGTACTCAGCAGAAAATGCTTCCTTGGTCCGGAGGGGTTTAATCGGTTGGCCATCGCGCGCGATTTCTGTGATCGTGAACCTTTCATCCGGGCCCAACTTTTTCTTCGGGCCTCATTTCTTTACTAAAGTATTGCTTGATCCGGAGGGCTATATAAAAGAAGAAAGAAGAGTTAATATATGTACATACTAAAACAATTAATGCAACAGTTAGCTAGTCAGCACAGGCTTAATATATACATATATATATACACACACAAATATATATATATATATATATATATATTGTATATATATATGTATATATACTAGTCAGCACAGGCTTAATACCTCGCCGGACTTTGCAAGAGCTGATCCCGACTCCGTTCGGTCACCGGAGCTGTCATCACGGACGCCGGAGCCACCATCTCCATCATGACCGTCCTCCATTGTTTGATCACCGCAGCCCGCTTCCTCTCCTTGCAGGCCTTCTTCGATGTCGTTGAGAAATGACAAGACTACATCACCTCCGTCGTGGATTATGTCCCCCAATATCTCTTCCTGATCCAAGTCTCTTTGATGATCCATAGTTTCTGGAAATATTACAACATGGCAATTAATATATAAACATGAGAGATGGATATAACGAAGTTATCGGGGATGGGGTATATCGACAACGACGACATATACATAGAAAAAATGATATCGGGGAGGGGGTATATATATCGACCCCCCCTCATGTCGAAGTTATCGGAGAGGGAGTATATCGACCCTAGCTAGTTCACGACCCTCGACCGCTCGGCGATCCACAACCCTCTACCCTAGTTCCCGACCCTCGACTCCCTCATGTCACCTTTGTCTAGTGTCAAAGGATTCAACAAAACCATGTCTTCATCATTAGGCGAAAGTAACAGGCGCATGATGGTACGAAGCTCTCCAAAGTTATTCTGGAACGAAATCCCAGATAGAATAATTCGCTTTTTGGTACAAAGTATAGCAAGAGCCTTCCGAATATCGCTATTTGGAAGGCCTTTGCTGAATTTTGTACCAAAAGGCGGATTAACCTATCCAGGACTCCGTTCCAGAATAACTTTGGAGAACTTCGTACCATCATGCCCCGGTTACTTACGGCTAATGATGAAGCCATGGATTTCTTCAATACTTTGAAACTAGGCAACCTCTCAACCCCTCGGCGATCCTCGACCCATCGACGACCCTTGACCCTTGAACACTCGGCCCCTCGATGACCCTCGAACCATCAACCCTAGAACCCTTGAACCCTCGACCCTCGACCCTAGAACCCTCGAACCCTCGAACCCTTGACCCTCGAACCCTCGACCCCTCGACGACCCTCGACTCTTGAACCCTCAACCCTCTACCCTAGTTCACGACCCTCGACTGCTCGGTGATCCTCGGAGAGTTGGTCGAGAGAGAGGGGGTTGATCGACGCTCGAAGAAGAAGAAATAGACTAACCTAAAATTTACTAACCTAAAATGCACTAACAACAACTAACCTAAAATGCACTATAAATCAACTAACCTAAAATGCACTAACCTAAATCAACTAACTCAACATATGAAGAAGGAAATGCTATCGAAGAGGGGGTATATCGACCCCCCCTCATGTATCCACATACATATATCTATACATACATACATCCATCTATGGATCATCATTGGAAAAAAATGCATACATCCATGGATCATCATTTCTCACATATATCTCCATCTATAGCCACATACATATATAAATGGAAAAAATGCTATGAAAAAATACGTATATGAACAAAAATACATATATACTTGGTAAATATTCTATGAACATCATTTCTCATATATATCAATGCATACATCCATGGATCATCATTTCTCATATATCCATATTCATATATAAAAACTTTCTATATATGAACAAAAAACTTTCTATGAACAAAAAAAACATTTTTGACATATCTAGCATATTCTAAATTTTCCTAACTCTTTTACAACCAGAAAAATTACTTCAACTGCATGACAGTACCCACACTCCATTTCACCAAAAACCTTTTGATCCATAGTTCAAAATTTTCAAATTTCATTCAAATGAAATTTGAATCAGATTCAAATTACTTTCTGAAAACCTATTCTAAACCACTCCAAAATTTTGAAATTTTGCCATCGCATTGCTGCAGCTCCTCTCCTTCTCCTCTCTTTCTCCTCTCCTTCTGCTCTTCAATGCGTTAGGGCCGGCGGCGACCATGGAGCAGGGGCAGAGCAAGGGGCGCTCGGGACCATGGGAAAGGGGGGCGGGGGGAGGTGGGAGGGGGGGCTCACTTTGAGGGGGGCGGCGATGGCTGGAGTCTGGCGAGGAGGAGGGCGTGCTCGAGGCGGCACGTGGTGACGGGGACGGCGGGCTCGGGGCGGCGCGGGGAGGTGACACGACGGCGCGGGGTGGCGCACGGCGTCGCTGTCAGGGCGGCACAGGGCGCGGGCGGCGACCATGGGCGTGGGTGACGGCGACGAGGAGTAGGGCGTCGCGGCAGAGGGCGGCGTCAGCTGCGGGGAGAATGAGGAACAGAATGAAATTTTTGACAAGTGTTGTATATATAGCCAGAGTTTGGTCCCGGTTGGTTGGGCTGCTAAAAAAGAGACCTTCGGTCTCGGTTGGTGGCAACAACTGGGACTAAAGGGGGGCATTGGTCACGGTTGGTGCCACGAACCGGTTCCAATGCCACCCTTTAGAGCACCAACCGGGACCAAAGGCCTTGTGCTGCCCGCGCCCAAATGTTCAGTCCCACCTCGCTAGTTAAGAGGGGCTCGGAGTGGTTTATAAGCCGCACTACGGCTGCCCTCTCGAGGTCCTCTCAAATGCAGGCTTACTGGGCCTAATCACACACTATGCTGCCTGTGGGCCTACTAGGCCTTCTACGGGCCTGAATCCTGGCCCATGGTTGGGTTTCTCGTCGTATTCAGGCCGTGGTGGCCCAGTAGGTGGCACTTTTTATATTTTTTTCTTTTTTGCTTTATTATTTTATTTTGTTTCTACATACCGTCGCTATTTTTATTTATTTTATTCAAGTTTATTTATTTTACTTTATTAAAGTTTATTTTCTTTCTACTTAGTTGTTAAAGTTTATTTTGTTTCTACTTATTTTTTATTTTGTTTCTACTTATTTATTTTCTTTTATTTTTTGCTTTTTTACTTATTTTACGAAAATTATTTTTATTTATTTATTTTATTAAAGTTTATTTATTTTACTTTATTAAAGTTTATTTTGTTTGTGCTTATTCATTAAAGTTTATTATGTTTCTACTCATTTATGTTATTTTGTTTCTTCTAATTTTTTTTCTTTTTTATTTATTTTATGAAAATTCTTTTTGCTTTTAATGTTTTGAATAGAAAATACTTTGATAATTTTAGTTGCATTAATTTTATATAATTTTAGTTTCAATAATACTAGAGGTTTATGAAAGCATTTCAAATGAACTCTTAAAAGGTTGAAAGTTGGCATGGTATCATCATTTCACCCACATAGCATGTGCTAAAAAGTTGAGAGGCTTACGACAAAAACTGGATGCACTTCGTGTACAAAAGAAGCAATCTCTTTGGAAGTATCAGGGATTCAGACGAAAACTCATCTGTTACAAAGGGATTTCATTTGTTCAAATGTAACTGTAGTGATATTCTACACCAAAGGCATCATCATAATAGTTGTTGGTAGAAAGTCTTCACTTTTTCTTCGCTTGTGTTCTTTTCTTATTGCGCCGTAACCATGGATAATCTTCATCGTTTAACAGGGCGCTTGGGTCAGCCTTGACTTTGAAGGGAGGAATTTCATGAAACTTTTCATAATCTTCAGACACGTCTGCCTTGCCCTCCAATCCCACGATGTCTCTTTTTCCTGAAAGAACTATGTGGCGCTTTGGCTCATCGTATGATGTATTCGCTTCCTTATCTTTTCTTTTTCTCGGTTTGGTAGACATGTCCTTCACATAGAAAACTTGTGCCACATCATTGGCTAGGACGAATGGCTCATCTGCGTAGCCCAGATTGTTCAGATCCACTGATGTCATTCTGTACTGTGGGTCTACCTGTACCCCGCCTCCTAACAGATTGACCCATTTGCACTTAAACAAAGGGACCTTAATATCATTTCCATATCAAGTTCCCATATGTCCAGTATGTAACCATAATATGTGTCCTTTCCCCTCTTGGTTGTTGCATCAAAGCGGACACCACTGTTTTGGTTGGTGCTCTTTTGATCTTGGGCAATCGTGTAAAATGTATTCCCATTTATCTCGTACCCTTTGTAGGTCATTACAGTCGAAGATTGTTCCCTCACACAAGAAACTGTGCTGTCACACTTGAGACGTGTTTGGAACCAACTGCCGAAACTCCTGATGTGTTCACATGTAATCAAGTCGTCACACTGGTCGGGGTGTTTGGAGCGCAAAATTTTCTTGTGTTCATCGACATACGATGTCACCAAGGTAGAATTATGTAGAGCCGTGTAGTGCTTGAGACCAAGAATGCCGTCCCTACATACTATTGAGTCCCCTCCTAGCGTGCCTTTTCCACCCAGTCTCCCCTCATACCTTGATTGAGGGAGACCTATCTTCTTAAGGTCAAGAATGAAGTCAACACAAAACCCAATGACATCCTTTGTTTGATGGCCCATGGAGATGCTTCCTTCTGTCCTAGCGCGGTTATGGACATATTTCTTTAGGACTCCCATGAACCTCTCAAAGGGGAACATATTGTGTAGAAATGCAGGGCCCAGAACGAAAATCTCGTTGACTAGATGAACTAGGACGTGCGCCATGATATTGAAGAAGGATGGTGGGAACACCAGCTCGAAACTGACAAGACATTGCGCCACATCACTCCTTAACCTTGGTAGGATTTCTGGATCGATCACCTTTTGAGAGATTGCATCGAGGAATGAACATAGCTTCACAATGGCTAATCGAACGTTTTCTGGTAGAAGCCCCCTAAATGCAACCGGAAGCAGTTGCGTCATAATCACGTGGCAGTCATGAGACTTTAGGTTCTAGAACCTTTTCTCTGTCATATTTATTATTCCCTTTATATTCGACGAGTAGCCAGACAGGACCTACATACCGAGCAGGCATTCAAAGAAGATTTCCTTCTCTTCTTTGGTGAGAGCGTAGCTGGCAGGACCTTCATACTGCTTTGGAGGCATGCCGTCTTTTTCGTGCAAACATTGCAGGTCCTCCCGTGCCTCTGATGTATCTTTTGTCTTCCCATACACGCCCAAGAAGCCTAGCAGGTTCACGCAAAGGTTCTTTGTCACGTGCATCATGTCGATTGAAGAGCGGACCTCTAGGTCTTTCCAGTAAGGTAGTGATACGTCCATTTTGCGTCATGCTTTTATATCGATATTTATTGCATTATGGGGTGTTATTACACGTTATGTCACAATACTTATGGCTATTCTCTCTTATTTTACAAGGTTTTCATGAAGAGGGAGAATGCCGACAACTGGGATTCTGGGCTGGAAAAGGAGCAAATATTGGAGACCTATTCTGCACAGCTCCAAAAGTCCTGAAACTTCACGAAAGTCATTTTGGGAATTAATAAAAAATATCCAGTGGAAGAAATACCTGAGGGGGCCACCCACCACCCATGAGGGTGGGGGGCGCGCCCTACCTCCCTGGGCGTGCCTCCCTGCCTTGTGGGCCACCCGGCAGCCCTCCGGTGCCCATGTTCTGCTACATGAAGCCTTTTACCCTGGAAAAAAAATCATAAGCAAGCTCACAGGACGAAACTCCGCCGCCACGAGGCGGAACCTTAGCGGAACCAATCTAGGGCTCCGGTGGAGTTGTTCTACCGGGGAAACTTCCCTCCGGGAAGGGGAAATCATCATCATCGTCATCACCAACGATCCTCTCATCGGGAGGGGGTCAATCTCCATCAACATCTTCACCAGCACCATCTCCTGTCAAACCCTAGTTCATCTCTTGTATCAAATCTTTGTACCAAAATCTCAGATTGGTACCTGTGGGTTGCTAGTAGTGTTGATTACTCCTTGTAGTTGATGCTAGTTGGTTTATTTGGTGGAAGATCATATGTTCAGATCCTTAATGCATATTAATACCCCTCTGATCATGAACATGAATATGCTTTGTGCGTAGTTACGTTTGTTCCTGAGGACATGGGTGAAGTCTTGCTATTAGTAGTCATGTGAATTTGGTATTCGTTCGATATTTTGATGAGATGTATGTTGTCTCTCCTCTAGTGGTGTTATGTGAACGTCGACTACATGACACTTCACCATTATTTGGGCCTAGAGGAAGGCATTGGTAAGTAATAAGTAGATGATGGGTTGCTAGAGTGACAGAAGCTTAAACCCTAGTT
>NW_025225962.1:7048-12098 GCF_018294505.1 Triticum aestivum | reverse complement strand
TTTTAATGTTTTGAATAGAAAATACTTTGATAATTTTAGTTGCATTAATTTTATATAATTTTAGTTTCAATAATACTAGAGGTTTATGAAAGCATTTCAAATGAACTCTTAAAAGGTTGAAAGTTGGCATGGTATCATCATTTCACCCACATAGCATGTGCTAAAAAGTTGAGAGGCTTACGACAAAAACTGGATGCACTTCGTGTACAAAAGAAGCAATCTCTTTGGAAGTATCAGGGATTCAGACGAAAACTCATCTGTTACAAAGGGATTTCATTTGTTCAAATGTAACTGTAGTGATATTCTACACCAAAGGCATCATCATAATAGTTGTTGATAGAAAGTCCTTACTTTTTCTTCGCTTGTGTTCTTTTCTTATTGCGCCGTAACCATGGATAATCTTCATCGTTTAACAGGGCGCTTGGGTCAGCCTTGACTTTGAAGGGAGGAATTTCATGAAACTTTTCATAATCTTCAGACACGTCTGCCTTGCCCTCCAATCCCACGATGTCTCTTTTTCCTGAAAGAACTATGTGGCGCTTTGGCTCATCGTATGATGTATTCGCTTCCTTATCTTTTCTTTTTCTCGGTTTGGTAGACATGTCCTTCACATAGAAAACTTGTGCCACATTATTGGCTAGGACGAATGGCTCATCTGCGTAGCCCAGATTGTTCAGATCCACTGATGTCATTCTGTACTGTGGGTCTACATGTACCCCGCCTCCTGATAGATTGACCCATTTGCACTTAAACAAAGGGACCTTAATATCATTTCCATATCAAGTTCCCATATGTCCAATATGTAACCATAATATGTGTCCTTTCCCCTCTTGGTTGTTGCATCAAAGCGGACACCACTGTTTTGGTTGGTGCTCTTTTGATCTTGGGCAATCGTGTAAAATGTATTCCCATTTATCTCGTACCCTTTGTAGGTCATTACAGTCGAAGATTGTTCCCTCACCAACGAGTACAGGTATCAGAAACTATGCTGTCACACTTGAGACGTGTTTGGAACCAACTACCGAAACTCCTGATGTGTTCACATGTAATCAAGTCGTCACACTGGTCGGGGTGTTTGGAGCGCAAAATTTTCTTGTGTTCATCGACATACGGTGTCACCAAGGTAGAATTGTGTAGAACCGTGTAGTGCTTGAGACCAAGAATGCCGTCCCTACATACTATTGAGTCCCCTCCTAGCGTGCCTTTTCCACCCAGTCTCCCCTCATACCTTGATTGAGGGAGACCTATCTTCTTAAGGTCAAGAATGAAGTCAACACAAAACCCAATGACATCCTTTGTTTGATGGCCCATGGAGATGCTTCCTTCTATCCTAGCGCGGTTACGGACATATTTCTTTAGGACTCCCATGAACCTCTCAAAGGGGAACATATTGTGTAGAAATGCAGGGCCCAGAACGAAAATCTCGTTGACTAGATGAACTAGGACGTGCGTCATGATATTGAAGAAGGATGGTGGGAACACCAGCTCGAAACTGACAAGACATTGCGCCACATCACTCCTTAACCTTGGTAGGATTTCTAGATCGATCACCTTTTGAGAGATTGCATCGAGGAATGAACATAGCTTCACAATGGCTAATCGAACGTTTTCTGGTAGAAGCCCCCTAAATGCAACCGGAAGCAGTTGCGTCATAATCACGTGGCAGTCATGAGACTTTAGGTTCTAGAACTTTTTCTCTGCCATATTTATTATTCCCTTTATATTCGACGAGTAGCCAGACGGGACCTTCATACCGAGCAGGCATTCAAAGAAGATTTCCTTCTCTTCTTTGGTGAGAGCGTAGCTGGCAGGACCTTCATACTGCTTTGGAGGCATGCCGTCTTTTTCGTGCAAACATTGCAGGTCCTCCCGTGCCTCTGATGTATCTTTTGTCTTCCCATACACGCCCAAGAAGCCTAGCAGGTTCACGCAAAGGTTCTTCGTCATGTGCATCATGTCGATTGAAGAGCGGACCTCTAGGTCTTTCCAGTAAGGTAGTGATACGTCCATTTTGCGTCATGCTTTTATATCGATATTTATTGCATTATGGGGTGTTATTACACGTTATGTCACAATACTTATGGCTATTCTCTCTTATTTTACAAGGTTTTCATGAAGAGGGAGAATGCCGACAACTGGGATTCTGGGCTGGAAAAGGAGCAAATATTGGAGACCTATTCTGCACAACTCCAAAAGTCCTGAAACTTCACGAAAGTCATTTTGGGAATTAATAAAAAATATCCAGTGGAAGAAATACCTGAGGGGGCCACCCACCACCCATGAGGGTGGGGGGCGCGCCCTACCTCCCTGGGCGCGCCTCCCTGCCTTGTGGGCCACCTGGCAGCCCTCCGGTGCCCATGTTCTGCTATATGAAGCCTTTTACCCTAGAAAAAAAATCATAAGCAAGCTCACAGGACGAAACTCCGCCGCCACGAGGCGGAACCTTGGCGGAACCAATCTAGGGCTCCGGTGGAGTTGTTCTACCGGGGAAACTTCCCTCCGGGAAGGGGAAATCATCATCATCGTCATCACCAACGATCCTCTCATCGGGAGGGGGTCAATCTCCATCAACATCTTCACCAGCACCATCTCCTGTCAAACCCTAGTTCATCTCTTGTATCAAATCTTTGTACCAAAATCTCAGATTGGTACCTGTGGGTTGCTAGTAGTGTTGATTACTCCTTGTAGTTGATGCTAGTTGGTTTATTTGGTGGAAGATCATATGTTCAGATCCTTAATGCATATTAATACCCCTCTGATCATGAACATGAATATGCTTTGTGCGTAGTTACGTTTGTTCCTGAGGACATGGGTGAAGTCTTGCTATTAGTAGTCATGTGAATTTGGTATTCGTTCGATATTTTGATGAGATGTATGTTGTCTCTCCTCTAGTGGTGTTATGTGAACGTCGACTACATGACACTTCACCATTATTTGGGCCTAGAGGAAGGCATTGGTAAGTAATAAGTAGATGATGGGTTGCTAGAGTGACAGAAGCTTAAACCCTAGTTTATAAGTTGCTTCGTAAGGGGCTGATTTGGATCCACTTGTTTCATGCTATGGTTAGGTTTACCTTAATACTTCTTTTGTAGTTGCAGATGCTCGCAATAGGGGTTAATCATAAGTGGGATGCTTGTCCAAGAAAGGGCAGTACCCAAGCACCGGTCCACCCACATATCAAATTATCAAAGTAACGAACGTGAATCATATGAGCGTGATGAAAACTAGCTTGGCGATAATTCCCATGTGTCCTCGGGAGCGCTTTTCTCTATATAAGAATTTTTCCAGGCTTCTCCTTTGCTAAAAAAGGATTGGGCCACCTTGCTGCACCTTATTTACTTTCATTGCTTGTTACTCGTTACAAATTATCCTATCACAAAACTATCCATTACCTACAATTTTAGTGCTTGCAAAGAATACCTTACTGAAAACCGCATGTCATTTCCTTCTGCTCATCGTTGGGTTCGACACTCTTACTTATCGAAAGGACTACAATAGATCCCCTACGCTTGTGGGTCATCAAGACTCTTTTCTGGCGCTGTTGGCGGGGAGTGAAGCGCCTGTGGTGAGTGGAACTTGGTAAGGAAACATTTATGTAGTGTGCTGAAATTTACTGTCACTTGTTACTATGGAAACTAATCCTTTGAGGGGCTTGTTTGGGGTATCTTCGCCCCGACCAATAGAGCAAATAGTTGCTCCTCAACCTATTGAACCTACTGAAAATGTTTATTTTGAAATTCCTTCGGGTATGGTAGAGAAACTGCTAGCTTATTCCTTTGCAGGAGATGGAACATTGCATCCCGATTTACACCTTATCTATGTGGATGAAGTTTGTGGATTATTTAAGCTTGCAGGTAATCCTGATGATGTTGTTAAGAAGAAGGTCTTCCCTTTATCTTTGAAGGGAGATGCATTGACATGGTATAGGTTATGTGATGATATGGGATCTTGGGACTATAAACGATTGAAATTGGAATTTCACTAGAAGTTTTATCCTATGCATCTTGTTCATCGTGATCGTAATTATATATATAATTTTTGGCCTCGCGAAGGAGAAAGCATCGCTCAAGCTTGGAGGAGGCTTAAGCCAATGTTATATTCATGCCTCAATCATGAGCTCTCAAGAGAAATGATTATTCAAAAAATTTATGCTCGGCTTTCTCTCAATAATCGTACCATGCTCGATACTTCTTGTGCTGGTTCTTATATGATGAAGACTATTGAATTCAAGTGGGATTTATTGGAAAGAATTAAACGCAACTCTGAAGATTGGGATTCCGACGATGGTAAGGAGTCAGGTATGACACCTAAGTTTGATTGTGTTAAATCTTTTATGGATACTAGTGCTTTTCGTGGATTTAGCACTAAATATGGACTTGACTCTGAGATAGTAGCTTCCTTTTGTGAATCATTTGCTACTCATGTTGATCTCCGTAAGGAGAAGTGGTTTAAATATAATCCTCCCACTGAAGTAAAAGTAGTTTCACCTATTACAGGTGAAGAAAAGACTATCACTTACACTACGAAAAAAAGACACATCCGTGACATTTTGGGCCGAACGAATTTTTTTTCTGTCATCCATATGACACTTCTATGACGATAATTGTGACAAAACCCGGTATCATCATAGATGTGGTGGGCTCCTACTTCTATGACAAAAAATCATGACAGAAAATGGGCTTTTTGTCCTGGGCGGGCGGGAGATGCAGCTGCATGACATTCTTTGGGCCGTCCATGACGGAAAAAACCGTGGTAGAAGCCAGGGCGAGGAAAATTTTGGGGAGTTCCCGGTTATGGTGGGTGGTCGAGGGCCGAGCGATGCGCTTTTCTCTCGTACATGTATGCGCGTGTGTGCGAGGCATTGGCTCTAAGTAAACCCGAGAGAGGCCTTGGGCTCTAACTGAACCCGAGCGATTACACTGTAGGCTATGTGTTACTGAACCCGAGCGATCGATCGATGGCTGTTAACTGAACCCGATCGAGCCATTCCTTCGCTAGTGCTGGTAACTGAAGCCGATCGATGTTGCCTCTCTGGATGAACAGTGAGCAT
>NW_025225962.1:0-6419 GCF_018294505.1 Triticum aestivum | reverse complement strand
ACTGAACCCGATCGAGCCATTCCTTCGCTACTGCTGGTAACTGAAGCCGATCGATCTTGCCTCTCTGGATGAACAGTGAGCATTGCAGGGGGGGGTTGGATGAACAGTGAGCGGTGGGAGTGGATGAACATGACCCGTGGCGTTGCATCTGGATGAACAGGACCCTGATCGATCGAGCCGGTTGGGGCTGGATGAACAGGACCCCGTGGAGGGCTGGATGAACAGGACGACCCCGTGGAGGGCTGGATGAACAGTAGACGATGGAGGGGTGGATGAACAGTAGCCCGTGGAGGGGTGGTTGAACAGGAGCCCGTCGAGAGGGGTGGTTGAACAGTAGCCGGTGGAGTAGCGCGCGGTGGAGGCTGGATGAACAGGAGCCCGTGGATGAACAGTCGCAGGTGGAGGCTGGAGGAGGTCGACTGTGGATGAACAGTAGCCCGTGGAGGCTGGAGGAGGTCGACGGTGGAGATGAACAGTATCCCGTGGAGTCCCGTTTTGCGGTACGCCACACCCCTCCGGATGAACAGGACTCCCGTTTTGATCGTAGCACTCCAACACAAGTCCGTTTCGTTCGTTTTGCGGTACGCCACACCCCTCCCGATCAACAGGACCCCCGTTTCGACCGTAGGAGGTCCGTTTCCTTCGTTTTGCGGTACACCAGACCCCTCCTGATGAACAGGATCCCGTTTCGAATGTGGCCGGTCGAACACAAGGCCGTTTCATCCGTTCTGCGGTACGCCAAGCCTCGTTTCCATCGCATGTTCCATCCAAGCCCTCCCGATGAACACGACGACGCATTCCGTTCCGACCTAGCCTGTTGGCTCCCCATGAACACGACGACCACGCTGTTTCTCCGTTCCGACCCAGCCATGTACACGAGCCCTGGTTGTATGTATGCGCGAGTAGGCGTTCGAGACCCCGCCCGTATGTACGTACGTGGCCGTATTTTCTTTCTTGTACCCTGGCCACTGTATGTACGTGTACATGCTACGTGCGCGCCTCTACTATGGCACGTGCGCGCCTCTACATCCACCAGTATATACGTACATGTTCGTGACCATAATGACAACGCTACATACGATTCGACCAGGTGGGTCCCGACTATCAGGCACTTCCTTGCGTGCGAAGATGTAGCTGGTGGGTCCCAGCAGTCACGGGGGCGAATCATTGTTTTTCGGACGCACTTCCTTGCGTGCGAAGATGTAGCTGGTGGGTCCCAACAGTCAGGAGGGTGAATCATTTTTTTGCCCTGACGCACTTCCTTGCGTGCAAAGATGTAGCTGGTGTGTCCCAGCAGTCAGGGGGAAATGTTTTTTAGCCAAATACGATGGACCGTTCGGTGGGTCCCCGCTGTCAGGTGGAGGAATAATTATTTTGCGCGTAATAAGGAGGCACTTCCTTGTTGCGGCCGTGGACACAGCTATCAGCCTCTCCACGTACAGTCCTTGTCTGATGGAAGCTGTTCCTTGACCATGTTGACCATGCCGCGCCGAGAGAACCAGGGCGGTGGACGACGGCGAGGCCTAGGAAGGGGACGACGCAGAGCCGGGGAAGATGTGGCAGTGGATGCCCACGCGTAGAGGAGTTTGAGGGTTCACTCGTTCGGCTGCGGTGTAAGGCTGCCGCCGCCGCAGAATAACAGGGGGTGTGGGTGCGTAGAGGGATGGCCTGGCCAGTGATGGGAGTAGTAGAGGGCGGTGAGGCCTCCGTGGCATCACAGCCGGTCACGGGCGGCAGGAGCAGGCGGCACGACAGGCGCTACTTTGGGCGGCTGGAGCAAGAAGACTATAGGTTGAAGAAGCACTACGGCCGTTGGATGGACATCGTATGGCCACTAGAGCTAGAATCGTTCATATATTGACTAAAGTTGACAAAGTCCTCTCTCCCAGTCAACTTAGTAGGCCCACAAGTCAGCCTCCCACCAAGGTGGGTCCTAGCTAGCAGGGGGTATTCATTTTTTTGTGCATAATAAGGAGGCACTTCCGGTGGGTCCGAGCTGACAGCGGGGGAATGTTCTTTTCGTGAAATACGGTGGCCCGTCCGGTGGGTCCCATCAGTCAGGGGAAATGTTTTTTTTGCAAAAATACGGTGGCCCGTCCGGTGGGTCCCAGCAGTCAGGGGGAAACGTTTTTTTCACGAAATACTGGTGGCCTGTCCGGTGGGTCTCTGCTGTCTGGTGGAGGAATAATTATTTTCTGCGTAATAAGGAGACACTTCCTTGCGGCTGCCGTGGACCCAGCTGTCAGCCTCTCCATGTACAGTACTCTTCCGATGGAAATTGGTCGTTGACCACATTGACCACGCCGCGCCGAGAGCACCACGGTGGTGGAAGACGGCGAGGCCTAGGAAGGGGACGACGCGGAGCTGGGGAAACGCGGCAGTGGAAGCCCGCGCGGAGAGGAGTACGAGGGTTCACCGGTTCAGCTGCGGTGTGAGGCCGCCGTCGCTGCAGAATACCAGGGGGTGCGGGTGAGTAGAGGGATGCCTTGGCCAGCGGTGGGAGTAGTAGGGGGCGCTGAGGCCTGCACGGCAGCATAGCCAGCCACGGGAGGCGGGAGCAGGCAGTCTCGCCGGCGCTGCTTTGGCGGCTGGAGCAAGAAGATCAGAGATTGAAGAAACACGACGGCCGTTGGAGTGACATCCAATGGTTACGTCTACTAGAATCGTTTGTTGATGTATATAATAACTAAAAAAATCTTGCATACGCGTCAACTAAACAGGCCCACAAGTCAGACCACTCCCTCTTTTTTTTAATAATTTATATATAGCTCATGGCAACTTCTGATGCAATTTATTGCAGTCTTTTTTTTGGTTGGCCAGGGCCAATTTCGCATATTTCTGTGCGTTCCAAACTATTTTTAATACCGAAATGTCAAGCCAGATTTAAAGTACTTTGAAGATATATTTAAATTAGGTTAATGCCCAGTGAAATAGGAATCTAAAAATGTGAAAAAATTCAGAAATTATAAAGTAATTGCCAATTTGTCATCTGTTTTTATATTTACAACCCATTTCATATTACTTTCAAGATTTGCAGGCGTCTTGAAAGAGTTGCAGCCTATGAGGGCGTAGAAAAATAAGTAGGCCTGGATTGGGTATTTTTCAGAAAAAATAAACTGGGGTCATTTTCACAAAGAGAAAATAGCTGGGCTGGTCACATGGTGAACAAAAAATATAAGCCCGGGCTAGACGGGCCAAAGCCCAGTACAAGCCCTGCTCCGTCTCAACAATAACAAAAAAATACTGCTCAAGTAGCTACGTCCCAGGTGTCAGCCGATCTTGCGCTGTTCTCTTGTCTATTGACTATATACACTCACAATGTCGTGGGTCCCAGATGTCAGGAAAACACTAGGAGGAAGCATTTTATTTTTCCATGCGCTCACGTGGTGGGCCCCTACTGTCATCCTCTCCACGTACTGCTGCTGATTCCTGTTGTTTGTTGACTATGTTGACAACACGAGAGGGCGGCGCCGCGGTGAGCGCACCAAAGCATGCGGAGGATGTCGGCGTTAACAATTTAGGAGACGATGGGGCAGCGATGCGTGCGCTAAGGCGCAGCTAGCCGTGGGAGGCGGAAGCAGGCGGCACCGCCGGCGCTGGTTTGGTTTTGGTGGCTGGAGCAAGACAGGACTGAAGAAACACGACAGACTGTAGAAGCAGTAGGAGTACTTAACAACCTTAACTGAAACCAGCAGGGGCACTTAACAACCAAAGCTGAAAGTAGTATGAGTACTTATATAGGTTCAACCGTACAAAGCACGCCTCGAACAGTGCTACTTTGCCTACAGTTAACCAAGGGTGAGGCCGCCAAGCCCCAGGACAAGGCCCAGGCGCCACCCCGCACATCCAGAACCTTTTGAAAGCGGCTTCATCTCGCAACGTGGTCAATAAACACGATATTCGCTTTAGAGCCATGGAAAAGCATGAACATAATCTTCTATCCTATTCTCCAAGATGGATGGGCCTTCATTATTTGAGAGCACCCATGAATATGTATGTATTCACCTCCAAGGGGAATTGAGTAGGTCGACGTAAACATCATGTTGTGACCAAGCGCAAGTCTGACCGGACCATGGTCAGGCATCTATATAGGAACAATAGAACTGGGCAGTTCCCGTTTCAAGAAGATCGCAGCTGTAAAACTGTGTATAAGCAATAGTTTATGAACAACATATATAACAGAAAATAGCTCGTACCATAAGTTTCTCGACACAGTTGGACCTGTTCAACGAGTGCAGCATTGGCACATATATCCCACGTGGCCTTCCACCATTGAAATGCCCCACAAGGACCTCAAGACGATCAATAAAGTGTAGGAACTTGTGGATGTCGATCCAGTCAACTTCAGTGCCATCAGTAACAGCCGAGTTATTACAGAGTAACCAACGAGCAGACTGCTTAAATCTGAAAAAACCTACATGTGCCACCAATTATAAGAAAATATTAGTTAGAAGTAGCAGCTTCGTGAGAGATTCATTGCTAATCCTAAAGTTAAATTGTGATTAGACAAAATAGGTGGATTAAGAAGTAATCGAGGCAACAAGCAAGAACCAGATACAAAACTAACATGGATGAACAATTGGAACAACGTCGGGGTGGAAGATCGCAGTGAAGATGAGACCAGGTTCTGCTATTTCCATCAACATTCATGCGCCAACTTTCAGTACGTAACACTTGAGAAAGTTTATCCAAGTTCGGCCATAAAAAACCCAGTGATCTTCTTGGTTCATGAACCCAACTCGGAACTCATATCCATGGCTTGTCTTCACTGTGACCATTAAACTAGTGTATTTAGTTATGGCAAGGCCGAGCATCTTGAGTACATGTTTCTGGCAGAGCAAATAATACACTCCAGGAAAAATAATATGAGAACACAACATGTTCAAAAAAACCCCACCCTCCCAGATAGAAAAGCGGATTCTAGGAACATACTGTGCGCGTTTCAAAATGCTGTGTTAGGATGAGAAGGAACAAGTGTGGCATCTTGCTGAGGGCGCAGAAACCTGTAGGGTCCTCGCACTTTGAGCACTGCAAATGAAACACACTAGATTCAGTAGGAAGAAAAATGTATCACGGCGGCAGTTGCCATCCTAGGATTACCTGCGACCAAGGGACTTGGATATATTGGGGACGGATGAAGAATTCGTACCTGGTTCTCCATGAGAAAACCCTATGCAATCGCCGAGAGGGGGTTTTCTCTGAACAAGCATACGAGGGAGAAGGGGATTCAGGCTCAGTGAAATATTGCCGCTTCGTCCGTCCATCTTACTGCTAAAGCTGGAGGGGGGGTTGTGATTTGACGGTCATTGGGCATTACTGCGGTGCTATGACCGGGGTGTGTCTACTGTGAAGTTGTGCACTCTAATTTGTGCATATGGCACGTGGACCCCGTTGCCGGTTGCCCCACATATCAGCGAAAGGAAGTAGAAAGACAGGAGTAACTAGTTACACATAAATATATATTTTGACAGAGAGATACTCCCTCTGTAAAGAAATATACAAATATTTTATATCACAGACAGGCTCACCTTGCCGAGAAATATACTCCCTCTCTAACACACGGGCATTATGGGGGTTCAGCTTTTTTTATGGGGGTTCAGCTGAGAATATAATACTCAGATAGGCTCACGGTTCTTGACTTTGGGCCGCAGGCCGACCCTGCATTCTTGGGGGCCCATGTGTTCTACCTCAGCACTTTTCATATTGCAAGCGATCGGTATGGCGCCGGTTTTAGATGCTGCCGCAAGGCGAATACACAAAATTGAATAAACCACGGCAACTGTTGGAATGAAATCGAACGACAGTTCCTGACCAGCAATCAGAGTTGCAATTCTATCAACGATATACCATGTGATAAATAATACTATCGTACTACTTTTACACACAGGACACTTGTTTCATCATGCCAGATTATTACATCAAAATCTCTCGGAGGATAGATCAGTTTGGCAGTTGCGTGCTGCTACTGAAGAATTTCAAAGTTGATTTGGACCAGCTCTCCTTGCCGAGAAAGTTTGATTTTGACATCATCCCCTACGCAAGATATGATTCAGATTTGAACCTTGACCATCCTTTAGCATCAATCATCATGCGATCATCCTTTGTACCTACGGTATATTGAGCAGGTTCATTCACACCAAGGCTGCGCATGGTAAGAGAAACTTGGCCGCGGTCGCCCGGATTGTTGAACGACTCCCTCGTTGCTCTAGGAATTCTCTGTTTGCAAACAAGAAGACATACCCAAACAGTTAGATCAACACAGTGAATCATGTGAAACAACATGGAAAGAAAAAAGAACAAAGCACTTGGGCATCCAATGCTTACCAAGAAGGTGGACATGTCAGTTTTTGTAAGGACTTTGGTATATGAAGTGCGAACTGCAGCCCAGTCTGTTCCCGGTGCAACTGCACGGGCCAGAG
>NW_025225961.1:0-21760 GCF_018294505.1 Triticum aestivum | reverse complement strand
GACCATTCAGAAGGACATCTATGCAGAGGATGGAGCAACGAATCAAGCAGATTGCCGGTGGCGGCCAGGCAAAGTTAGCTAGGTTGAAGGAGATCCTTACTTGGTTTAACAATGAGTGGGAGATTTCGAGGACGGTGATGGCCATGTGGCAATATATGCGAAAGAGCGAGACAGTGACGATGAGGGCGGCGATGTACATGTACTCCTCGGCGGCAGTCACGATGTAGTCCCCCGAGTTCATCTAGTATCTCCTCTGGGCGATGGAGCAGACAGATTCGCCCGAGGCGACAGTCAGGCGAAGGTGGTGGGTGTACAGGTCGAAGGTCGAGAATCCAGAGGATAACGAATTGATCGAGTACGGTGTGCCATTCATGAGGGTGCAGAGCCAGCCAGAGCCATTGGAGTATTCATTCTCCCTCCACAAGAGGAGGCCGTACGGCGCGACGTCACTTCCCCGCCGTTCTCCACGGTTCCCTCGATGCTCGCCTCGTTTCAACGGCGGCGATAGGGTTTAAGGTAAGCTTCGCACTAACCTAATCTTCCACCTGCTAATGCTTACAATCATTGTGACAGCTAATGAAAATCATGCTTACAATCAGTCTATGAGTACTATGACAGTCACCCTAAAATAGCTCTAGACCTTTGGGTCAAAGTTGTGACACTGTGTACAAATAAAGAAAAATAGATTGATGCTACTTTCAGAAAATAGTACTCCCTAGAAAACTGCCAATATAAGCTACTAGTATTTGGTTAGAGGATTTGCTGCCGAGAAAGATTTGTCCACATAGGAGCATGGTTGGTGTCGGTAATTTTTACTTGGCACACCTTGCACTCTGCATATATGCCGGTTCCATACGAAAATTTGTGCAGTTCCACTAAAATGCAGCTGAATAACCCTGTTTGCATTACTAATGAAAAAGCGTGATTACATTATAGTGGCACTAGTTGATGAAACACACAAAATAAATAGAAGAAAATATTGCGATAGTATCATAGAATGCCACGCTGCGAGGGCGAGATGGGCCCTGCGACGCCTCATATGGTACGCCTCATACTGGAAATCGTCCCAAGTCTCCCAGATACTCCTTCTGCCAGTGATGAACATCAGTGTACAGCGGTAGTACAAGGAGGGGCCTTGAGACATTCAAATCTCTATTTTTGTGCTGATCAACTAAAATTAAGCACCCCAGTTTGTAGAAACGTTTAAACATTAACAATGGGACTAGTTGATGAAACGTACATTAACAAAGAGAAGCACTTTCTTTTTTCAAATTGGAAATGAAATGATAGAGAGGACACTCGCTCTATTTTAACTATATTATTACTTCATTTTATCAGTGACACTTGGGTCGAGCAGGTGGCAAACAAGGCGTACCATGCATCACAAGGATGGAGGCCGGGGGTGCTTAGACTGGGATGCTGAAGCTGGCTCTTTCAGTCCCTATATTCCCCCTGATGTTTCTGTGGTACCATTTGGGTTGTAATCCAAACTTGGTTGAGCTGGTGCTGTGTCCCCCTACCTACCTAGCTTAGGTGGCGAACTTGTCTCCTGCTAGTACTTAGTCCGTTCTAGTAGTAGTTGCATAACTACCCATTTACACTGAGATGTTGTCGGATAATGGTTCTGTATGGTTCGATTTCTTTATTGAAATCGGAGGGAACCCCCTCTTTTGATATATAAAAAAATAGTGGCACTAACGGTGCCAAAACATTGCCTTGCCACTAGATTAAGGTGCAAAAAAATAACATTACTGCTTTATCATGGCAGTGCCAAAACAGTATCTTTGGCAAACGGTCAGACCAAAAAGGAACATACCTCGTGATGGGAACCATATCTGCAGTCAACGCCGTCATAGAAGGGATGACACCAGTCACCAACATGGATGATTCAATTCATGGGACCTTTTGGTGTAGTTCACCTAAAATGAAGCAATGTCCCATGAGCTAGCAGCTTCTTCTTCATATATTTTTTTAAGAAAAGGGCTCCAGCCCCGGTTCCATTTCCATCAGAAAATGAAACCCACAGAGCTTCTTCTTCATTAGTTGCAATAAAATTGAGAAACATCAAGGTTGGTTGTGAAGCTCCTGGAATGTTCAACTATAATTTGGATATCATTTATGCAGTTCAACTAAGATCGAGCGTGAAATGTATATCTCTGTTTGCACAAAAAAGGTGGAAAGGAGGGTGACTAACAAGTGATGAAACATGCATAAAATGAAAAGAAGCATGTTCTTTATCTGAATGGCAATCCTACAAGGACAGTAGCAATTTCTAAAGGAGCAGCATTGCTAGATATTAGTGTGGGCATTAGGATTAACTATGACAACCGTTAAATACGACATTACTTTAATGGTGACATTGCTTCATTTTACCAGCAACATTACATTAATAGCTGCTATAGAGTCGGTATTTGGGCACGGGAGAGTAGGCGGACCAGGACAGTTGCATTTCAAACGAAAAGAAGCAACTTATCTTAATGGGAAATTTAGCAGGACATGTAAAAGAGTGCCATTGATTCATATTACTGGAGGCATTACATTGAAAACAACATTGGTTTAACGTGTCCTTACTTTTAATAGTGCGACTGCTACATTTTACCAGTGGCATTACATAAGAGTTGCTCGGGGCAACAAACATCAGAACGGTATATCTGGGTTGGTCCCATTTTTGTCCGGTATAGCCACCTTATACTGTGTGAGGCTAGCAAATCTAGTGCTGGACTTACTCTGTTGACTTGTCCCCCAGTCCCCACTTTCTTTCCTTTTTCAACCAATAGATCGGGTTTATATTGAGTTTGTACTGCATTTCCCTTTATTGCACTATTAGACCTAGAGACCAGTTGGATAGCCAGTCTCTGCTACTTTTCACCCCCATTATTTCCTCTTTCGACCAACTCCTAGATTTAGGTAACAAATCTTCCGCCACCCCCACCCCCTTTCTTCCTTGTTTGAACCAAGTAGTACTAGATTCGAGTGCATGAACTAGTTTTACTTCTTAACCGTAAAAATTTAGGTGGTTTTCGAACAGCCGATCGATCCTATCTACGAGGGGGCCTTGTAAGTGCATCTAGTGCCACCCCTAGTTAGTTTTGGAGTATTGACGACAAAGTTGGTTGAGGGACTAATGCGTTTGTGAGAATTGCAGGATAACGCAGGTAGTGTCCCTCATTGATTCGGTTTACCTACCGAAGATGACCCCTAAAAATGTATGAAGACATTGAAGACAATGGTGGTGTGTGAAGATATTCACATTGAAGACTATGACTTGAGAAGACATTAAGTGAAGACTATGGAGCGCGAAGACTGAGTTGTCTCGTTGTTTCCTTTTCTTCTGTGTTGAGTCATAGGAACCACCGTACTATTAAGTGGGGTCCAAGCGAACAAAGTCAGAGTGACTGAAGTGATGCTCAACCCAAATCCTATATCTTCGAGCGAAGACAATGAGAGGAAATCCTATCCAGAGCTGGATGAGTCAGCCTTGCTTGTAGCCCAAGTAAAGTTGCCGTGTGTGTTTGAAATCTGACCGGTGGAACATGTGTCAGTTCCTTAGTTACCCAGGGTCATTTCGTACATATCAGGTCGGGTTGCCTTGTGGCTATAAATAGCCCACCCCCTATACCATAAATTGGTGGCTGCTCAGAGTTAGTTTACGGCTTTTGTCGTTTTGAGAGCAACCCACCTCGAATCCTTTGAGAGAGAAATCCTTGCGAGGACAAAGCCCAAACACCCAGAGCCAAAGAGTGTTAGTCATCACTGAAGTCTTTCTGTCTGTGTGACTTGAAGACTTATTACACTTGAGGACTGTGTATCCTCTAGCCAGTTAGGCATCGCGTTCTGAGCATCCAAGAGTCATTGTGGATTGCTGGTGAACGAAGTCTGTGAAGGTTCAGAAGTCTACCTTGAAGACTTACGAGAGTGATTGGGCGAGGACTGTGTCCTTAGCTCAAGGGGAATAAGGTGAAGACGCGGTCTTCTGAGTTGAATCTCAGCCTCCCTAACCAGACATACAGTTGTCACAGCAACTGGAACTGGTCCAACAAATCCTGTGTCTTCAACAAGTGACTGGTTCTATCTCTTCACTCTCTTTACTTTGAGTTTGTCTTCGTGAAGTCATTGCCTACTTGTCTTATCTGTTTGACTTCATTGCTTGACTACTATCGTTGATTGGCTTCATACTATCTTCCATCCTGATCCTTACTACCTAGCTGCTATTAGTCTTTGTACGTTCACATTATTGCATACTTGACTATGGCTTGCTTGTCATAGTTTATCTTCCGCTGCATATCAATTAGGTCATTTCTTTTGCTTGTCTTCGAAACTTCCACGTTTTGAAGACTTTGAGAAAAATCGCCTATTCACCCCCCCTCTTGTTGATAACTAGCACTTTCAATTGGTATCAGAGCAAGGTACTCCCTTTTTCCGTGTGATTCGGTTTAACCACCTGGAGTTTAGCTATGTTGACTGCAGGGATAATCAAAGTCTCCGCTGCTTGCCCCGTGTTCGATGGAACTGAATATCCCTACTGGAAGAATAAGATGCGCATGCATCTTGAAGCCATTGATGTCGACCTCTGGTATGTCGTCAAGAATGGCGTTCCCAAAACTGGTGAAGGTTTCACCCCTACTGATGTCAAGAAGTTCATTCAACTGGACTCCACTTCAAAGAACATCATTTGTGGTCATCTGACCAAAGGACAGTATGGCCGTGTGAGTGCTCTGGAAATGTCAAAGCTAGTCTGGGACTGGCTATCCCAGGTCAACGAAGGCGTCTCTACACAGAGAGATCAAAGGATCAGTGTTCTTCGCAACCTCTTCAACCGCTTCAAGAGAAACGAAAATGAAAATTTCCAGCTCACATTTGATCGCCTCACCGACATCACAAATGAGCTTCAGGCTCTCGGCGCCACTGAGATTACCAAGCATGAAATCGTCAAGACGCTGCTGAGATCTCTTGATAGCTCCTTTGACACCCTAGCCCTCATGATACAAGAATGCCCTGACTTCAAGACTCTCGATCTGTCTGATATACTTGAGAGGCTCAACACACATGAGTTCCAGCTTTCTGAGAAAAGAGATATCTATGGCCCCAACTATGGCCGAACTCGCGCTTTGAAGGCAAAAGTGGTTTCCTCATCTGAAGAAGAATCTGACTGCGATTCTGATGATCCTGAAGAGACTGGAAAGGAACTTGCTATGTTTGTGAAGAAGTTCCAGAAGTTCACCAAGAAGAAGGGCTTCAAAAAGTCTTCACGATCTAGTTCAAGAAATGATGTAGCTTCCACTCAAGACAACAAGAAGAGAACATGCCACAAGTGTAAGAAGCCTGGGACTACATCTCTGAGTGTCCACAGTGGGACAACGAGAAGAAGAAGAAGAGCAAAGCATATGATTCTGATGACAAGAAGAAGAAGAAATCTTCAAAGTATTCTTCCAAGTCCTCATCAAGGTCTTCATCTCATAAGAAGAGCTCATCTGGCAAGGCTCGTGCTTTTATTGGAAAGGAAATGGATTCAAAAGAGGAGTATGCTTCTAAGGAGGCGGAGGTGGAGTCTGAAGAAGAGTCTGACCCTGGCGTTGCAAGTCTGGCTCTAGCCACTGCCTATGTTGCCAAGTCCATTTTCAACACTGATGACAATGACTTCCACACCAACGCTGAAGCTAATGACATGGACGTTCCTGCTCCCACCTACTTCTTCATGGCACGTGGTGCCAAGGTAAAATCACGTGATGCTTACTTTCAAACATCAAGTGAAGATGACTCTGATTGTGAATCCAAACCCAGCTACAAAACACTTGCTAAAATTGCTACTGAACAACAAAGGGCTATGGAACATACTCAAAAACTGTTAGACAAAAGCGATGACCTGTTGGACGCGGAAATGACACGTTCACAGTCCTTAGTAGAAGACATAAAAATTCTTCATGCTAAGTACCAAGAACTTGAAAGTCTTCATGAGACGCTCTCAACCACATATGAAAAGCTCTCCTATGATTATCTTCAAAGGAAGCAAGAGCTTGAGAAATTGAAAGCGACTCATGAAGATCTTCAAAAAGAGAATGAGTCATTTCGCGCTCAACAGATCAGTTTCGCTCAGGATGGATTTGAACCACCATGCTTAAAATGCATTGAGCGTGATAACGCTACCTCTATTGCTGAATGTTCCAATGTCGCTGCTGTTGCATTGTCTTCAACTACTGATGTGGAAACTAACCCCTCTACGGAGGATACCACTTGTATTGCTGATGAAAATGCTAGGTTGAAGACATTGCTTGAAACAGGGATGTATAAAAGTCTGAAAGGACATCGGACACTTTGTGATGTCCTCAAAAAGCAGATTCTGAACCGAAACCCTAGGAAAGAGGGTGTTGGGTTCGAGAGGAAAATTTATGCTGATGGTTCCTACTAGAAGCCTAAGCAGATCCCAAAACCACATGGGTTGCTGCAAAGGAACCTTCAGTGGATCCATCCACTTTATCTGGTTTTACCTGCGCTAATCCTATTATCATTGATGAATCCTTTGATGCAAACTATAAACTATTCAAAAATCAGAATGGTGAAGTGTTTGCCAGGTATATTGGTACTAACTACAGGAATGGACCACCCATGAAGAATATCTGGGTTCCCAAAAGCTGTCTTGAGAATCTTCCAGTGAATTTCATCATGACACCAGCTGGGAAGAAGACAAACCCCAGACCAAAGGCATCATATGGTCCAACGGCTTCATACGAATACAGGACTCACTTGAGTCACCCTAACGCCAAGTTTTGCAGGGAAATCGTAATCAAACTTATGAATATGAACGTGTGTCCTCCAACAGCCATGTTCATAGGACTAAGAACTTTTCTGCTTATTCATATGAGTATCATTCATCTCCTGCAAGGCTATTTGCTAGGGCTTCAAAGCCAAAATTCTCAGATGTTGCACTTAGACTCGTTGCTTCTAAGCCACCCCTGAAGATGTGGGCGGTGAAGAAGAATTAACTCTCTTTTGCAGAACATGGTCTCCAGCCAGCAATCAAAGGCGTCCGATATTATTGCTGGGGACGTAAAACACTATAAGGGAGGCATGATAAAATGACTTACTATGTATTCCACATATAAATTGCTTACCTGTCATACTGTGTGTTCTAACTTTCATCTATGCTGTGATAATCCTAGTGTGCATCAAATGCTTATGCTTCACAACATACCTTGTGAAGCCTATCCTCCTAACTGCACTGTAGGGTATGACACCTCGTGCTTCAGAATGGATTATGGACAGCGAATGCACTAATCATATGACTGGTGATCGAAGTCTTCTCATGGACTCAACCTTACGTCCATCTGACAATAGTCAAATCACATTTGCTGACACTGGTAAAGGCAAGGTATTGGGTCTAGGCAGAGTTGCAATCTCAAAGGATCAACACATGGATAAAGTGATGCTTGTTGAATCCCTTGGGTTCAACTTAATGTCTGTCTCAATGCTTTGTGACTTAAACATGATTGTGATATTTAGAAAATATCTTTGCCTTGTACTAATGGAATCTGACAAGTCTCTAGTATTTGAAGGGTATAGGAAAGACGATCTATACATGGTAGATTTCTTAGCAGGTCCACAGCTTGCCGTATGTCTTCTTGCAAAAGCTTCAGAATGCTGGCTCTGGCATCGGAGGCTGGGGCATGCTGGCATGAGGAACTTACACACACTCGTCAATAAGAAGCATGTCATAGGCATCGAAGGTGTCAAGTTCAAGAAAGATTATTTGTGTGGTGCCTGCGAAGCTGGAAAGATGACTAGGGCGAAGCACCCCTCGAAGAAAATCATGACGACATCTCAACCCTTCGAGTTGTTGCACATGGACTTATTTGGCCCTACTCACTACTCTACCCTCACAACAACAGCGTGTCTCTATGGCTTCGTCATTGTTGCTGACTACTCAAGATATACATGGGTGCACATAATTCTCTACAAGACTGAAGTACAAGATGTCTTCAGACGATTCGCCAATCGAGCAATGAACAATTATGGTGTCAAGATCAAGCATATCAGAAGTGATAACGGCACTGAATTCAAGAACACCGGGCTTGATCTTTATCTGGATACAATGGGAATCAATCATGAGTTTTCTGCTCCATACACACCTCAGCAAAATGGCATTGTTGAGCGCAAGAACAGAACCCTTATTGAAATGGCTCGAACAATGCTTGATGAGTACAAGACACCAAGAAAGTTCTGGCCTGAAGCTATTAACACAACTTGTCACATCATCAACCGTGTCTACATCCATAAGCTTCTGAACAAAACATCCTATGAGCTCCTTACTGGCAAGAAGCCAAATGTCAGTTACTTCAGAGTATTTGGTGCTAGGTGCTGGATCAAGGATCCCCATCACAAGTCAAAATTTGAACCTAAAGCTCACGAAGGCTTCATGATCGGTTATGGAAAGGACTCACACTCTTACAGGGTCTTCAACCTCTTTCACTACAAGATCGTTGAAACTGTGGACGTGCGATTTGATGACACCAATGGTTCACAACGAGAGCTTCTGCCAAGTACACTAGATGAAGCTTCTCCGAGCGAATCTATCAAGCAGATGGGAACTGGTGAAATCATACCTTCTGAAGCACAGCCTGAAGAGGAACTTATCATTTCTGCACCAAACCAATCTGAAGACAATGCTCAGACCGAAGACAATCCTTCCAATGATGACAATGATCAGCATGAGCAAGGTCTTCGTCCAGTTCATCCTCGTGTTGCAAATGAAATACAAATCGAGAAGATAATTGATAGCATCAACACAACTGGTCGACTTACTCGCTCAAGGGCGACACAATTAGCAAATTTCTGTGGGCATTTTCATTTGTGTCAATATCAGAAGCCAAGAAAGTTGCTAAAGCCTTTATGGAACCTGAATGGATTCAAGCCATGCAAGAAGAACTTCAACAGTTCAAGCTGAATAATGTTTGGGAACTTGTCAAGCGCCCTGACCCTCGCAAGCATAACATTATTGGCACTAAATGGATATATCGGAACAAGCAAGATGAGCATGGTCAAGTCGTCGGAAACAAAGCACATCTTGTGGCTCAAGGATATACTCAAGTTGAAGGAATTGACTTCGATGAAACATTTGCTCCTGTGGCTAGGCTTGAAGCTATTCGCATACTGCTAGCCTTTGCTAATCACCATAACATCTTGCTATATCAAATGGACGTGAAGAGTGCTTTCCTCAATGGCAAAATTGAAGAAAAAGTGTATGTTGCTCAACCACCTGGCTTTAAAGATCCAAAACATCCTGATATGGTGTACAATCTAAACAAAGCACTGTATGGCCTCAAACAAGCTCCTCACGCTTGGTATGATACAATCAAAGACTTCCTGAAGAGCAAAGGCTTCAAACCAGGATCCCTCGATCCCACACTCTTCACGAAGACATATGATGGTGAACTGTTTGTATGCCAAATATATGTGGATGACATAATCTTCAGCTGCACCAACCAGAAGTATAGTGATGAGTTTGGATACATGATGCAAGAGCAATATCAGATGTCGATGATGGGTGAGCTGAAGTTCTTCCTTGTTCTTCAAATTCGTCAGCAAAGAAATGGCATCTTAATTTCTCAAGAAAAATATCTCAAAGACTGTTTGAAGAAGTTCGGCATGCAAGATTGCAAAGGTTACACGACGCCAATGCCAGCAAAACATCATCTTGGTCCCAACGACAATGGTAAAGAGTTCGATCAAAAGGTATACTGCTCCATGATTGGTTCTTTACTTTACCTATGTGCATCTAGGCTGGATATTATGCTTAGTGTTTGCATGTGTGCTCGATTCCAAGCGGCACCAAAGGAATCGCATCACTTAGCTGTGAAGCGAATTCTTAGATATTTGGCTTACACCCCAACACTCGGATTATGGTATCCAAAGGGCTCAAAATATGATCTGGTTGGATTCTCGGATGCTGATTATGCTGGTGACAAGGTGGATCGCAAGTCTACATCAGGAACATGTCACTTTCTGGGATGATCACTTGTCTGTTGGTCTTCAAAGAAGCAAAACTGGGTATCACTCTCAACTGCTGAATCTGAATACATTGCTGTTGGATCTTGTTGTGCTCAGCTTCTGTGGATGAAGCAAACTCTCAAGGACTATGGCGTCAATCTGAAACAAGTACCTCTCTTCTGCGACAACAAAAGCGATATCAAGATTGCCAACAATCCAGTTCAACACTCGAAGACAAAGCACATTGAAATTCGTCATCACTTTCTCAGAGATCATGTCATGAAGAAAGATATTGACATCATTCACGTCAACACTGAAGAGCAACTGGCAGATATCTTCACAAAGCCCCTGGATGAGAAAAGGTTTTGCAAGTTACAGCGTGAGCTAAATATCTTGGAATCCTCAAATGTCATGTGATCAAGCACACATCCTAACACTTATGCATGTTGATGGCTTAGATGTACAACACACAAAGTAAAGTATATCTTCAATCAATGAAGACTTACATTCTGAGTGTGAATACATTAACGTGGAATTGGACTTCGGAGCGCCACGATAATTGTGCACCGTGTCTGGGTCTAATACTTCCTATACGGTGGGTAACGCTACCACCAAAATTCTTTGTTTGAAGTGTTTCACTCCTGGCGTTATTGTTGAATATCTTCGCATTTGATTTGACTTCAAAATTTCAACTAATCTTCATGATTTACTTCACTAGGTTGATTTGATTGCTTTCTCATATATATATATATATATACTAGTATTCTGTCCTCTACAACATTCACTTATTGCTATGTCTTCATTGTTGAATCTTTTGAACTAAGTGAATGTGATCGGACCCTAATCTCTCTATGCTTACTATCTCAAACTCTATCTATCCAAATCATATGCATTCTATTGAAACTGTCGAATGTCTTCTCTGCATCCTTGTCAGCAGAAGACACAGAGACAAACATTGAGTCTGTTAAATGATTCATCCTTATTGATTGAAATCCGGAGAAGCCGGAATGACCATCTGACAAACTTGGCGGGCATGGGAATGTGGGATAACTCTGAGTATGTTGCATGCTTGCCACGTGTCCCTCAGATGTGAACAGGCAGGGGCACCTGCGTAATTGCACTGTGCCACACACCTTCTTATAAATATGTGCCCCCTGCGATCAAGAAAACCTTCTTCCACCTCTCCACCTCGTCAAAACCCTAGCACCACCACTAGCTCTCGACGACGCCGGCGACGAAGCGCTTAGCTGCCGCGACTTCTCCGATGCCGTCCTCACACCGGCCGCGGGCATCGTCCTCTCCGCCGCCGCTGTAGGTGTCCTCCGTCGCCAAGTTAGGGCACGGTGAATTGAACTGCTCGGTCTCCTATTCATCCCATCTAGCAGTTCATCGTGTGGTAAATATAACTCTATTTTTACTAGCTTTTTGATCCTCAATGATTCATCCAATTTACCAAAATTGGTTTCTGTCTATACAAAGTTAGATCTATTCTGTCTGCATCTCATACTACCTAGTATATTCACTTAAGCTTCATATCTAGTTAGATTCCTGACTTGTACTTATTCATGTATTTGTACAAATCTGGAACCAACTCTCAACATATAAGTGAATGTCTTCGCAACATCAGGTCAATGTCTTCAAACTGATTTATCTTCAAAATCTTCTGAGAATGCATATGACCTCTTCCCCTTCCCTCGAATCTCTAATGCTGTCACAGGTACATGTCCGTGGGAGAATCCCTAGGTTCTCATAGTCTGCATTCGTTTGCAGAATTCTTACAGCAACACATTGAATCTCCCGAACCCAGTTCATGTCTGACCTACAAGCAAAAACCTTTGAAGCCTTTGAACATATTGAAGCCATTCAGTTTCAAGTTCATGGCTGCAGAGAAATCAGTAAGGAAGGGTGGAAGACAGCGTCGAGGGGGAACATCAAAAGATTTGCCTGATGACCTCGCAGAAATCTACAAGACAGATCCTGAAGAGCATTATAATCAGCGCAAGACCTGAATCCAATGGATTCGACGCTATTGGGCTGAACAATGGTTCAAGTACAAGTTCGTGACCCAGGAGTACGCTGAGAAAAATGCTATCAAAAGTCCTTGGGGTGATATTCTCTATCGAGGCCTTCCCCCCAAGAACAAAGCTGAAGCTATTGCACAAGAATTCTATCCTTGTATGGTCCGTGGACCACAGCCTGAAAATGCCGATCCATCATCATTGCTCTGGTGTCGTGATGATAATCTCTTCAAGCGCAACTTCCAGTATGCAAAGGCATCGGCAAAGGAAAACAAGAAGTCATGGGGATTAGACTTGAACCCTGGTCCCTCTGCTCCCCGTGATGACGGCTCACATGAAGCGGAACAAAATGAAACCGGCCCCTTTTCAAACCTTGATGGCCTAATCTCATACGTCTTGGTACAAGGTGCCAAAGTGGATCATTCTGATAATGATGCTGACACTGATGAAGCCCCAGCTCCTCCTCCAAAGCCGCAGAAGCTAAAGAAGACTAAGGCTTCAACATCAGTTGTTCCTCCAAAAGCTTCACGTGCGAAGCCACTGGCCACTGCACCTCCTGAAGATAGTGTGCAGTCTGAAGATCTTTCACGCATCTCCAACAAGATGGAGAAGAAAAAGAAAATCATCAAGAGAACTGATCAAACATTGACCCCTGCTGCTATTTTGCGTGAAGAGCATATTGATCTGTCCAGCGATGACGATCTTGCAGATAATGCTCTTGAGCAACTGATCAAGAGCAAGGAAGAAGCAGAGATCTTCAATAATTTGCCTTTCTTTGATGTGGCAGTCATCCATAACTTCATTGATGAATGGTTTGACACACCAAATCTCAACTTTTATGATCTGCAACTTCCAATTGGCCTCAGCGTCACCTTCAATGGCGCCATTGCTTCTGAGCTAGCTATTGCTCAGCGCATCATCGAACTGAAGCACAAAGAAGCATGTGGCCAAGCTTAGCGTGCAAGATGTCAAAAACTTCAAGATCATGCTGCACGAGCTCAAAGAAGCCTTTCACAAGAAGCGTGAAGAAGCTCGAGGCTCCAGAGAGCGCATGAAGAGTCTGGCTGACAAGTGCGTGCTTGCCTACAATGAGGCTGAGAAGCGCAAGGCTCTTGGTCATCCTGGCATCGACCCTAGGATGGCTGCAAAGAAGAAGAAGCTATCAACTGTCCAACCTGCACCTTCAAGGCACGATGAACCTCGCATTGTCTTCCCAAGCAGCATGACTGGCTCGAAGCCAAAGGTCACGTCAACCGCTTTAGAATAGAAGAAGACGAGGGCTGCAGAGGTTGAAGCCAGAAAAAGGAAAACCTCAGAAGCCTTTGATGCTGCTCCCTCCAAGAAGAAGCGCAAGACCAAGAAAATCGAGCTGCTCCCACAGAGACCCTTGTTGTTGAACCCATCTCAGTGGTTCGTCCTGCATCTGCAACCCAAGAACTACGAATGACTGTTCATGAGCCTGCTTCCACAGAGGCTCCTAAAGCTGAAGAAATTCCAGCAGTTGATCCCATCACTGCTGAAGACATTGGTCACCATGACAATGTTGAAGATGATGAAGTTCTTCCTAAAATTGAATACAATGTGGTATCATCGCATGTTCTCATGAACAGCTAAATCATCAGCATTGGTCGTCCTCTGACGCCAATTGCTCAGGATGCTTCATGGGCTGATCGTCCGCAACAACAAGACTCCCCGAGTACTCCCCAACAACAACAAGCCACACCATCTGTGCAAGTTGAAGAGGATGAAGGCTTGCCCACTCCATCTCCAAAGGTGTCGCCTGTATTACAAAGGCTTCACAAAGGACCAAGGCCTCAAGTCCCTCTTCCGAGCGTTCCAGAAGGAGAAGTGCACCACCAACCTGTTGCACGTCAAGTGTTTTCAGAAGCCACTCCAACTGTGAATGTCTCTGTGTCTGAAGCCCCAGCTGCTGAAGACAATCCGGCTGCATCAGCCGATGACGAACATCAAGAAGAACGTGTCCCTACTCCCCCCATTCCTAAAGAAGTTGTTCATGAAGTGAACATGTCTGTGCCTGACCCTCCAGCTCATCAAGTGGAGGTTGAAAACCTTGAGGCTGCCACCACCAACACCAATGAAGCCAATGACATAGTCATGGCTGAAGCTAATGTGGAGCCTGTCCCAAGCACCGTGCCAGAAGTCAATGCTGAAAATGCTCCTGAAGCTTCTATTGTGCAGCCCGAAGCCACTGTTGCTGCCACTGCTCCTGTTCTACCACCAAGGCCCTATACAATTAAGCAAGCATACAACCATGGCGAGCTAATCACAGTAAGATGGCCCATTCTAGTCCCTCCACCTAATGTCTCTGGTCCTCAGTTTGACTATCACATTGAGCATAGGCCTCAGGTCCAGAAGCCAAAGCCAAGACTGCCAAGGTTTCCAGGTATTGCCACATATGTCGGGTCCTTCGATGCAAATGGATTCAAAAGCCACAACACATTCTTTGAGAGCTCAAAGAACCCCTACACAAGGCCAAGAATATCATCAGATTGTTTCTGGAGTCATCAGCAACGAAGCTATTACTCCTGTGTTCTGTATGATCAAGGGCGCATTTTCCCTCATATATGCCTCGACACTGATGCCATTGCTGGACTGCCATGCTTAGAAGAAGCACTTGACTGCTTTCGTGATGCTGGTCTGCTCAGCTTTGTGACAGACAAAGAACATTGGAATGAAGAACTTTTGCTTCAATTCTATGCTAACGTCCACATTCACGGATATAACAGAGATACAAAGACATGGGTTCTCGAGTGGATGACAGGAAATGTTCATCATGAAGCCAAAGCTCTTGACATCATTGAGCTTACAGGCCTATCCACTCCCGGAGAGCTATATGAACCTGGTTGTCAAAACCACCGCAATGCACTGGAGAGCATCTTTCATAAGCCAGAACCAAACATGAGCCAGATGTTGAGCATGATGAAGCCTTTGCCACATGATGCTGAATATCCAAAGGAGTTCTTTGTTGATGACCTTGAGTATCTGCCGCGCACCATATATCACATCATCAGGCGGACTCTATGGCCGCTCAAAGGACATTCATCAGCTACAAAACTTGAAGGAGCCATGAAGACATTGGTCTTTTACATCCTCAATGGCATCAGCTTCAATGCACAAGATTTCTTCCTTTTGGCAACTGGCTGCGTCTGGATCTGACCTGTTTGGCCTGAAGTTCTATGCTCCATGGGTCATGCGCCTCATCAAGATACACTCTGCTCTCAACTATCAACCCTCTGCTCACAATCATGTGATCTTTCTACCAGAGGTTGATATGTCAGTTGAAGCCATATACCCTGAACCTGCCAAGAAGCCTCTTAGTCTTCAAAATGCAGAACACCACAGCTTCACTCAGCCTATTGAGGGAGTCCAAGCAGTAACTCGTGTCTATCCAATGGCTGGAAACACTCGTCTACCTCATCATGCGCCAACTGAAGCTACTGAGAGCACAATTGCTCAAAGGCCTCGGAAGCGCTCTCGGGTCCTAAATGACTGAGAACTTCTTGTGGCCCTGCATCAGAAACAAGATAAGCATCATTTTTGGCTCAAGCATCAGATGCAAAGCCTCTTGGTGGATGTAAATCGCATTCGAAACCTTGCCACCAAGAATGCATTTGTCACTCACGAAACTTGTCGGCGATCATGGAAGAGTTTGACCCTGCTCAGTGCTGAAGCAGATCTTCAAGACGATGGCTTCACTCAGAGATTCAAGTTTGACTCCACTCCTCCACGGAATGTTGTCCTACGTAGAACTCCATCTCTTGAAGGACTCTGACTATTCTTCCTCCATGGCAACTGTAAATGCCAATGTGATCGATGATGAAGACGATGCAACTTCACCGCCCCTACTTCTGCACGCATCAACACTGCACCAAGTTCGTCTGCACCGCCAAACAACAACGACAACCCTACTGCCTCACCTACTCCTCATGAGGACGAGTAGATGCTCTATGTCTTCAAACCTTTTTGGTCATTACTGACAAAAGGGGGAGAAGCATATGAGTTGATAGTCTTCGAGCGGGTTCATAAGGGCGGTTGCTTTATATTTTTGCCTACTGCTTACAACTCTTGCTTTTGATACACTTCATTCTTTGAGTTGTAACACTTAGACTTGATGGTCGTCTGCTACTTATTTGCGTTTCCACGTGCGATGATAACTTCCGCACCTAGATCATTATGTAGATGTCCATTTTTCATTATGCATGTCATTCTCTTAGTTATATCATTTCGTGCATGATGAATTATCTTCATAAGTTGAAGAGGATCTCCACAAGTACAACCTGCCATGTGCATTTGCATTCCAAAAGAAAATTATTTATATGCACATCTTCAGGGGGAGCCCTTGCCACTTATGAAGACAATACCCTATCCTTTACAATTTCACATACTTCTTTCCCATTGAAAACTTCAACCAGTTTGTCATCAATCACCAAAAAGGGGGAGATTGTAAGTGCATCTAGTGCCACCCCTAGTTGGTTTTGGAGTATTGACGACAAAGTTGGTTGAGGGACTAATGCATTTGTGAGAATTGCAGGATAACGCAGGTAGTGTCCCTCATTGATTCGATTTACCTACCGGAGATGACCCCTAAAAATGTATGAAGAAATTGAAGACAATGGTGGTGTGTGAAGATATTCACATTGAATACTATGACATGAGAAGACATTAAGTGAAGACTATGGAGCGCGAAGACTGAGTTGTCTCGTTGTTTCCTTTTCTTCTGTGTTAAGTCATAGGAACCACCGTACTGTTAAGTGGGGTCCAAGTGAACAAAGTCAGAGTGACTGAAGTGATGCTCAACCCAAATCCTATATCTTCGAGCGAAGACAATGAGAGCAAATCTATCCAGAGCTGGATGAGTCAGCCTTGCTTGTAGCCCAAGTAAAGTTGTCGTGTGTGTTTGAAATCTGACCGTTGGAACGCGTGTCAGTTCCTTAGTGACCTAGGGTCATTTCAGACATATCAGGTCGGGTTGCCTTCTGTCTATAAATAGCCCACCCCCTACACCATAAATTGGTGGCTGCTCAGAGTTAGTTTACGGCTTTTGTCGTTTTGAGAGCAACCCACCTCGAATCCTTTGAGAGAGAAATACTTGCGAGGACAAAGCCCAAACACCCAGAGCCAAAGAGTGTTAGGCATCACCGAAGTCTTTCTGTCTGTGTGACTTGAAGACTTATTACACTTGAGGACTGTGTATCCTCCAGCCGGTTAGGCGTCACGTTCTGAGCATCCAAGAGTCGTTGTGGATTGCCGGTGAACGAAGTCTGTGAAGGTTCGGAAGTCTACCTTGAAGACTTACCAGAGTGATTGGGCGAGAACTGTGTGTCCTTAGCTCAAGGGGAATAAGGTGAAGACGCGGTCTTCTGAGTTGAATCTCAGCCTCCCTAACCAGACGTACAGTTGTCACAGCAACTGGAGCTGGTCCACCAAATCTTGTGTCTTCAACAAGTGACTGGTTCTATCTCTTCACTCTCTTTACTTTGAGTTTGTCTTCGTGAAGTCATTGCCTATTTGTCTTATCTGTTTGACTTCATTGCTTGACTACTATCGTTGATTGGCTTCATACTATCTTCCATCCTGATCCTTACTACCTAGCTGCTATTAGTCTTTGTACGTTCACATTATTGCATACTTGACTATGGCTTGCTTGTTGTAGTTTATCTTCCGCTGCATATCAATTAGGTCATTTCTATTGCTTGTCTTCGAAACTTCCACGTTTTGAAGACTTTGAGAAAAATCGCCTATTCACCCCCCCTCTAGTCGATAACTAGCACTTTCAGGCCTGAGAAATAGTAAAAGATACAAATGCAGCGACGTCAGGAGCTTGGGAAGTAGACCAAGGCCGGTTTCAAAGGAAGTTATACCTGAGGGTCGCCGGGATGTCGCTAGGTGGGCGGCGGGAGGCTGGATCTACCCACACTACAGCAGCGAGGAACAAGGGGTCAGAGGCCCTCCCTCGCTAGCAGTGCTTGGGAGAGAACGGAAAGGCATGCTGATCGAGACGCGCCGGCAGTGGGTAAGAGCCATCGCCGAGAATGACCGCGTGAATGTTGCACCTTCTCACCTTCCCCGACAAAGAGGATCCGGCTGGATTTGTGACCAGCGGTGAGTAGAGAGAGAGTGTGTCGCCTCCGCTGTTGTGTTTAGATTTGGAGAGGACGAGATACTGTGAAGAGAGAAATACTAGCAAGCAAGCGCGGAGGCTCCTGCCTATATAGTGGAGTACTAGTTTTCTTTTGTCAACCGAAGCTGGCTTGACCTCGTCAATGGCTGTCGACAAGTCTTCATGCACATGCCCCGGAGGCGTAGTTGTCATCATTTTGATCTGAAGCACCGGATTATAACATATAACACGAAAAAATGCCACATGACAAGAAATCATAACCTCACTGCCCAAAGGAGACAACATGAATCCCGACGGACAAACTAGACGAGGATCAAAGCTCAAATTAAAGATAACTCGTAGAAAAGGGGTCCGTCGATAGATGTCCTAATTAACATAGCCAGCTTGACCTAGATGACAGCCGAGGAGTCTTCGTGCATGTGCCCCCAATGACCAGACCAACTCAGTTCTCGCTGCTTAACCCTCGTAGTGATCCGAAGCACATGACACCTAATTTTGCGAGATGACAAGAAATCTTTTTTTAGATTTCTCACGAGAACTACAGCCCTGTACAACATAGCCTGCACGATATTTATACGATAGCCAATCCAGGTGTGTCTGCTGGAGTCTAGTCACATGCATGGACGAACTGATCTTCCATGTCTTGCAGGGATCGTCCAGGCACCAACGTAGTACAACACTTCTCTAGTACTATCGCTCGTCTCTCTCTTCTATTAAGTCACCTGACTTGCGGGGCCGGGGAGTGTGCCTATGGTCAGTTCTCAACTACGGCCCCACATGCGTGTGCAAACGCAATATGACGCGCGTTCCATTCGGAGAGTAGCATGCCAGACCGACCGACCATCTGGGTTGCGACGCGAACGCGACGGGCGTGCTGTATACTCCGTACATGTGTGCCGCTGTTTTCTTGAGGCTTTGCTCCATGGCGCAATCCATGGATAAAAAATTAGTATAATGTACTATTTAAAAGTCGAGGGCGGGGCTTTTTCCTGCGCGGTAGGCGGGGCAGTTCTGCCTACTCGGTTCGACAGAGACGCGAGAAGATGAGGGAGTAGGCTGCTGCAAACGTAGGGTTGTGTGATTTGACAACGAGTTACTGCTGACAGGTGGGGCCCCCGTGATTTGACTTGCCATTATCATTTTAACTGCGGCGCTACGACCGGCATGAGTCTCCCGATTCCTCACCACCTCCATACAGGTGCCTATCCCAATGCTCCACCATGTAGAGGTTGTCTCTTACATGAGAGCCCAGTTCTCCACTTTTTCCTTGCCTCTTTCCTCCACATATGCAAAAATGCCATGTAAAGCGGGCTTATAGCCCACTATTGTACTTACTTGCTCCTACAGGTGCTCAGCTTGCCACATAGGCATAAAGTCTGATGTGGCAAGTTAACTAAGAAGAGAGAGACTAGTTTGGTGACCCGAGGAAGAAATGGCTCTAAGCATGTGTACCTAGGTGAAAAGACAATTTTGAGTCTATAGCTAATTAAATGAAGCAAACTTAGCAACAAAAAACTAAGCACCAATGCATTGGGAACTTCAATGGTAAGCCATTTAATGCCCTTAGCACCTCATCTAAGCACCATTTCATTGGAAGAAGTCACTCCTTCGTAAATGCAATAAATACTACGAAGAAATAGATAGAGAGAAGTAAAAAAAATACACTTATAGCCAACCTTATAGCTAACCTTGTTGTAGTATGAGTGACTAAGTGATGACTATGTATGACATGCCAACATCAGATAGTCTAACGCACCGTGTTAAATCTCATAGGGCACGACTGCGCGAGCGAGGTGACAGTCGTGGTAGGCGCGACCATGATATGGGATGCTGCCAGCCCTTGGTTCTGAGATCGAACGGTCGTATGCTAAATTGCTGAAAATTTGCAGAATAACCCTCCAGGATAGGATATTCACCCATAGATCTAGAATCACGTCATGCAACCGTTCAATCTCAGATCCAAGGGCTCTTGGAAGCCCGTATCAAGGGAGATTGGAAAGCCACTATCCTGCCGTTCGCACGCCCCACTCGCATTTTTACAATCAAAAAACCGCTGGCAGTTCGCTCCTAGTCGTCCCCAGACGTCCTTTAACATTACGGTAGTTCGTTCCTAGTCGTCCTGTCCTTTCACATTACGGCAGTTCCACTAATCCTAACCCTCCTCCCAAATCCATGGTGTCCCAAATCTCCCTGATCGGCGGTGAGTACAAGGTTAGAACCATCACCGGCGGTGACTTCGACATCATCTACACCCGTTCTTCCGCGAAGGTGAAAGGATGCCTTGCTCACTTCAGACGCATGTTCAAAAACTCAAATGATGAGTGGGTCGCTGGGCTAGATGTTGAGTACACCACAGTCCTGGGACGAGGGAGGGCTCTAAAGGAGGAAGAGAAGAAGAAGCCTGCCGTGATCCAGGTTGGCATGCATGACTTATTCTTGGTCTACCACATATGCCATGCCGACGCTGAATGCCAGGATTTAAGAACTTCCTCAAGATAGGCCTAGTCAAATTTGTTACTATAGACTTTACGAATGACGAAAGAGTCCTGGGTCGGATAGGCTCATCGTAGGCAACTCCTTTGACCTCCAGAAGAATCGGTTGGTGCCCTCAAGTGGTCAGCCTTCAATGCTGACCCTGGCAGGAGCCATGGTTCATCCTTCGTACGGTAAACTGGAGAAACCTCCGTACACGTTTCATCATCATGTATGGTAGTGGAATGTACTAGATATAGACCACATCCACTATGATGCAATGGATGGCTACCTTTGTTTCAACATCTACAAGGGTTGGATGAAGAGAAAGAGCCAAGTGTGCGGTTCAAGCAAAGAAGTATCGGCCAAGAGGAAGAGGGACAAGGACGAAGTCGAGGACGTGGACGAGGACTCCGAGTAAGGTGGCCGTGTCGTTGCTCATGGTGGTTCTAATGCAGTGTCTACCGGATTAGTTGCATAGTTTAATTTCATGTGTGCTTAGCTTAATTTGAGGGGTGTGTTGTGTTCAGCCCCCAGCAGAACTATATTATGTTTCTTCTTGTTACTTTAACTCTTTAGTACGTACGTACTAGTATTTCTTACATTTCATCTTTTAGTTGGTATAGTACTAACACTCATTTCTTCACATTATATACATACAATATATAGGGATTATTCCATCTGTGCCCCCAATTCCTTAGTTGTGCTCAGTTTTCTCCACGCTCCAAAGTTTTGCTCACTTTTCCCACTCTCTTAGCTGAAACTCTCACAAATGTTCATAGCAGATGTTTGCTGTCTTGGCCGTTAACTGACTTGTGGGGCCACGTTGGACTCTATTGACTGTGGTTGTGGCATCGCTGGTTGGGCCATGTTTGTGTTCATAGGACGGGACCGTTATTTTGTTGGTAATAAATTAAAAAGGGAGCCCAATTAAAAAAGCCTGCTATCGATGGATGCAACCTGCTATGCATGCCCGGCTTTGGCATCGATGTGGCCTGCTATTCATGTGAATGCCGCCACACACGCATCTAGTGACCTAGGCCTAATTGCATGCATGCACGCTGACACGCATGCATCGATCGGTGCCGCACGCCGACACGACATGGACGCCGCATGCACACGTTGTGTTGCACAGTCGCTCTGCAGC
>NW_025225960.1:0-2555 GCF_018294505.1 Triticum aestivum | reverse complement strand
GCATCTGAATTCTGCAGGGACTTCCTCAGTCCTTTGGCTTCTTGCCGCAGCACAACTGACTGATGCCTTTCAGCTTGTAGCCAGGACTAAAGAAGCCAAAGCGATTGAGGCTGCGAGTTCAAAGAGCTTGTGCCAGCTGTACTGGCCAGTAACTCGAACACTACATCAACGCGGGACTGTGGAGTTTTCTCACTATCTACAAGATTGTTTTTATCACCTTTCCTGGAGACCAACAGGGTTTCTCACTATCTTGAACCTTATCTGCATTATTTTCTCTACCATTACATAGTGGGGTGCTCTTCTCCAATATTATGTTCGCATAGTACAAGAGAAACAAGCAGACACATCACAGGTTTAGCATGTAGTATACTAAACTCATTTTGGTAAACCGGTTCAGTAGTAAGGTGGACAGGATAACAGCATGAAACAAACATATATCTATGTACTATGGTCACTGTATTGTCCATATCATTCTAGTTTATGTTGCCTAATCAAGATAGAGACATAGTTCAACTCATATATTTTTATGACACAACAGCATAGACAGAATATAAGTGTGAGAAACTACACAGCATTGGCAACACTTGTAATGTGCATCACATGAAAACATAACTGTTTATACAACTGAAACTGAAATCAACATACATTAAGAAGTTAGAACAACAATCTAGTTAAAGAAATAGGTTTAAAACATACTTGTTGTGCCATTGGAGTTTCAATTGGATCCTTCAAATTCGAATGTAGTTGGTATGTGTAAATACAGTGATGCAACAGCAAAGAAGTATGGACAATAGGTACGGAATCTGACCTGAGGAAAGTTGCTCTTCTGCTTTAAACATGGAGTTTGGGCTCGCTGTGGTCGTCTTCGTGCATTGGACACTGCAATTGCTTCACAAACTGCTCGCGTGGGGGTACTCTATGGTGGACAATGTGCTTTGTCAACTAGAAGTGGGTTACTATCCACTAGGGTTCGGTTAGATGGGTTATAGCTGGTTCTCTGCCCAATGGTGTTGTTGACGCCTGATTTTGGCAAGATACAGAGTGAAAGGGTTTTCAGCATGAAAAGTTTCACATCACCGAGTGGAAGAACTTTTATGTTTAGGTTATCATCGTCCGACTCCATCTTAGGGGCCGAAATTGTATTCCGAGTGGCAGAATTCAATATTCCGAGTGGTTTTCGGCCGATCATGCCTTCAAGACGACCTCGGATGAAGGAGTACTCTAAAGGAATTGTCTTTGTCTCGTCGAGGCAATCGATTTTGATATATAAATCATCTCAATCCGAGTTCATATGCAAAAGTTAGAGGCGATACACTGCAGACTGAAGCTGAATGGAAATATGGCGCGAAGTACCAGACAACATGTCTGATGGGTCGCGCGAGCAATTCGGCCCTTAAGAACTCCTTGAATCGGAAAAACTACAACACGAGAAAGTTTCGACTCGTCGAGCCGATCGATTTTCATATATAATTCGTCTCAATCCGAGGTCGTATGGGACTTGATGAGACAAATCAAGATCAGCCTATGTTTTCGGTCGAGTGAAAAGCTTGCCGTCCGAGTGAAAACTTACCGGTCGAGTGAAAGCTTAACTTTCGAGTGAAAACCTACCGATCGAGTAAAAGTTCGTGAAAACCTACCGGTCGAGTAAAAGGTCGAGTGAAAACCTACCGATAGAGTAAAAGGTCGAGTGAAAACCTAACAATCGAGTAAAAGGTCGAGTGAAAACTTATCGATCGAGTAAAAGTTTGTCTTCCGAGTGAAAATATAGTCATCCGAGTGAAAGATTGTTTTCCGAGTGAAAAAGTCCAGTCGGATGGTCCGAGTGAAAGTCTCTAATATCCGAGTGGATGAGCCCGAATCCGAGTGAAACTGAACATGTGCCCGAAAGTTTATCAAAATGACCTCAGATGAAGAAGTGTTCAATACAGAAGTTATGCATATCTTCAAGACGGTAAACTTTGGTTTTGGAGTCATCATCATCAAAGATAGTATATGGCCTACAAGTTCACTACGAGACTCGGATAGTCCAGTCTACTGCAAGACCAAGTCCGACTGGAAGGTAAAGATGACTTCGAGGAGTATTCAAGATGGCCTTATTTGAAAAAGTAATCAACATGAGAGTTGTTCGTATCATCGAGGCGCACAAGTTTAGTAATTGGGCCGTCTTGATCAGAGATCATATGCAAGCTCGGCGGCCCACTCAAGAAGGAAGACAGAATTTGGGCCAGATTCAGATTGAATCCGAGTTGGAATAGAATTAGGGCTCTAGGACGCGAATTGATGAAAATTTTCTTGTAAGGAAAGCCTAGATGAATCCTTTACTTGTATGGGAAGTCCAGCCGCCTCTTATATATGTTGGGGGTGATGGCCGACTGAACAACACACAATCGAACAAATCAATATACTACTTTTTCATCTATGTTTTATCTTTCCACCGTTTTTCTCTCTCGTTCTTCGCTGTTCTTCGTGTTTGAGAGTTGCGAATCTCGAGGCTCTAGGGGCGAGCGAATCGACCTAGGGAAGCCCATAGCCGCCGCACTCCCTGACGGGGTCCC
>NW_025225959.1:0-5705 GCF_018294505.1 Triticum aestivum | reverse complement strand
CACTTTTGGGCCGGTCCACGTGTCAACATATCATAGGCCCATCTTAACCGTTGGATGAGTGACACATGTGCCAACGCGGAGCTGACACGTGGATCCGTCAGCCAATGAGAATTTTACACATGGAAAATCGGCATTGGTCATGGCTATTAACGGGTTATCGGATCCAAAATCCGACCTGATAGCTTAACGGTGTTCCGTTACGGTGGATTCCACGTGTCGGTCACCCTTGCCGAAAGCACTTCTGTGACGTGCGATTTATCGTCATGGAAGTGGACACTTCCGTGATGATAATTTTGGTAATGTCATGGAACACTTCTACGACAGCACAGGTATGACTATCTTGATTCTGTCATAAATTTATCATGGATGTACATGCATGACAAAAAACGCGACCTACTGTGACAAACACGTATCATCACGGAAGTGTATTATTTTGTAGTGATGATAGTCAGTTTTCGGCTTTCTCTACTGAGGTGCTCGTCCGGAAGAACCGGGACACAATCGCAGTAGTTCTCCCTGCGCTACCTTAGCCGATATAACGGAACGTAAGGTACCAAAACAAGGGAGCCGGGCAAACCCAACTATTGACCCAAGACATGATTCGGAGCTGATGCATATAATGCTATAAGTCTGAGGTGCCGCACTATCGAAAGTGTTCGGACTTATCTTGCTGTATTATGGGATACCAAAAGAAGCCCCTGGCAAACTGAACGTACCAAAGTGTATGGATGCAATATTAAATAAACATTTTGGGGAAAATATGAAGATAGTAATAATAAGCTGACGTTGTATATTGTTGCCCGTTGTATATTGAATAATACGTCAAAGCGTATGTGTACAATTAATGCATTAAGCAGAAACAAATAGGACTATTTGACATGTCCTATCCAAGGGCGGGCCGCAGGCGGGTATGTAAAACAGGTATAACGATAATTAACAAAGATCACCAGGGTATTCCCTTTATGCGCAAATCCTTTTGCCTCCTTAGTTTTCCCTCCTGTGATAAGTCCGATGACCCAGTTCGCTGAAGGGGCTGCCCGAAAATAGGGTCCTGAAAGAGAAAGAAGGTTATTAAAGTATGCGGGTCTTGCGGCGGTTGAACCGTACTGTGGACCGCATCAGGATTGTGCCTTCGCCTATGCCCATGGTATTTTGAGTGCGTAATTGTGTACGCGCGACACAAATGATGCCTGAATGGGGCTAGGGCGGAGGCTGGACTGCTAGTCACGCTCTTGGCGTGCCTGCCGATCTTGTTGTAGAGTACTCCGGACTCGCTTGATGGTGTTCGGGGTTGACGTCGCCGAATTGGCGGTCTGTCGGAGAAGGCTGCTTTGTACTTCTGCTGCGAGGGCTGCAGTGTGCTCTTCTGTACGGAGAGAGCGGTCTGTGTTTCCATTGACTGTTATAACGCCGCGAGGTCCCGGCATCTTGAGATTGTGGTATGCATAGTGTGGTACCGCATTGAATCGAGCGAATGCGGTTCGTCCAAGCAGTGCATGATAGCCACTACAGAAAGGGACGATATCAAAGATTAACTCCTCACTTCGGAAGTTATACGGGGATCCGAAGACCACATCCATTGTTATTGAGCCTGTACAACGGGCCTCTACACCTGGAATTACACCTTTGAAGGTGGTTTTGGTGGGTTTGATCCTTGAGGGATCGATGCCCATTTTGCACACGGTGTCCTGATAAAGTAGGTTCAGGCTACTGCCACCATCCATAAGGACTCGTGTGAGGTGGAATCCGTCGATGATTGGGTTCAGGACCAATGCGGCTGAACCGCTGTGACGGATGCTGGTAGGGTGGTCCCTACGATCAAAAGTGATCGGACAGGATGACCATGGGTTGAACTTTGGGGCGACTGGCTCCATCGCATAGATGTGCCTTAGTGCACGCTTTTGTTCCTGTTTGGGAATGTGGGTGGCATAGATCATGCTTACCGTTTTCACCTGGGGAGGAAATTTCTTCTGTCCCCCAGTGTTCGGACGTCGGGGCTCCTCGTCATCATCATTGTGCAGCCCCTTGTCCTTGTTTTCGGCATTTATCTTGCCGGCATGTTTGAACACCCAGCAATCTCAATAAGTGTGGTTGGCTGGCTTATCAGGGGTGCCGTGGATTTGGCACGAGCGGTCGAGTATGCGTTCCAGACTGGACAATCCTGGAATGTTTCTTTTGAACGGCTTTTTCCGCTGACCGGATTTTGAGCCACTGAATCCGGCGTTGATTGCCGTGTCTTTGGTGTTGTCGCCATTGTTCCAATGCTTATGTCTGTTGCGTCGTGGCTTGCCGTTACTGTCACGGACATCTGAAGTGCCGGAGTTTCTTGGCGTGGTGCTACTGCGAGGCAGCCAGCTATCCTCGCCCGTGCAAAAGCGTGTCATGAGTGTCGTGAGGGCCGCCATGGACTTCGGTTTTTCTTGGCCGAGGTGTCCGGCGAGCCACTAGTCGCGGATATTATGCTTAAAGGCCGCCAAGGCTTCGGCATCCGAATAGTCGACAATTTGCTTCTTTTTAGTTCGGAACCGAGTCCAGAATTTCCTGGCTGACTCTCCGGGCTGTTGGGTAATGTGACTCAAGTCATTAGCATCCGATGGTCGCACGTAAGTGCCTTTGAAGTTTTTGAGGAACGCGTCCTCCAGGTTTTCCCAACTGCCGATGGAATTTGCCGACAGGCTATTCAGCCAGTGTCGGGCCGGTCCTTTGAGTTCAAGGGGAAGATACTTGATGGCATGTAGATCATCACCGCGGGCCATGTGAATGTGGAGAAGGAAATATTCGATCCATACCGCGGGGTCTGTTGTGCAATCGTATGGTTCGATGTTTATGGGTTTAAACCCTTGTGGGAATTCGTGATCCATTACTTCATCTGTGAAGCAAAGGGGGTGTGCGGCGCCTCTATGCCGAGCTATGTTACTATGCAGTTCGAGTGAGTCTAGTCTGTTATGTTCGGCCCAGTCGGACTTGTTGTTAATGTATCCGGCATGTCGGTCATCCTCATGTGTTGGGGCGCGGCCCCGTGATTCGTAAATCGATCTTGGCTGTCCTGCTTTGTTTTCCAATACATCTTGCAGGTCCTGCGCATTGCACCAGGCCATAGTGTATTGGCGTGGGGGTGCGGCCTGGTATTCGGGCTGATACACCGTTTTATCTCGGCCACGAGGTGGCCGTTCAGCCTCATCCTGTGCTGGTAATGTAGGCCCCAGGACCTCCTCCCCGAGTTGAGGTAGCAACTTGTGCTTTGGGTAACCTTCGATTGGGCGCTTGAGTCCGTATTCCTCGGCTGCCAGGACCTTAGTCCATCTGTCTGTGAGCAGATCTTGATCAGCTTGGAGATGCTGCTGCTTCTTGTTCAGGCTTCTTGCAGTGGCCATAAGCCAGCGCTTGAAGCGCTCCTGCTCTACGGGATCCTCAGGCATGCCGAATTCATCGTCGCCGAGGCTCACCTCATCTTCAGAGGGAGGCATATAGTCGTCCTCCTCCAAGTATCCGTCTGTCACCTATTCATCTGGGCTAACCTGTCGTCTTCCTGTTTGGCCTGCTCGAAGGCAGGCTGATCAGGATTGTATTCATCTTCGGCACCATCTGGATTGTTTTTGTCTCCTGTGCTGGTATTGCTGTGGCGGGGCGTAGAGCGGTGTCGATGACGCCCATGCTTTGATTTCTTCCCTAAGGGGTTATCCTCTATTGCCTCATTGCCATTGGTTTCTTTGGGGGTGTCCACCATATATATATCATACGAGGAGGTGGCTGTCCAGCGCCCTGTGGGCGGTGGTTCCTGTTCTTCTCCTGCATCGTCGTCCAAACCATCGATATCTTCGGAGTCGAAGTCAAGCATGTCGGTCAAATCATCAAAAGTGGCAATGAAGTGGGTGGTGGGTGGGTAACGAATTTCTTTGTCGCCTGCTTCCCACTCGAGCTGGACATAGTTCGGCCAAGAGTCTCCTGACAAAGAGAAAGACCTTAATGAGTTCAGCACGTCGCCGAAGGGCGAGTGCTGAAAGATATCCACCCGCGGTGAACTCCATTACCGAAGCCCAATCGGATTCGATGGGCCTGGGCGCGTACAATCTGGAACCTATAGCCGGACACAAGTCCGGGGGGTCCGGTAACACAAACCTCCTTAGAGGTGGAGTCTGTGTTCGGCTCTATCGCCGATGAGTATGCGGCCTCTGGGGCGGGGTCCATCCACCCGTCCTCGGACGACGCGATCTGCCCCGGATTTAGTTCTGGAGCTACTGCAGGTGCGACATCCCGAATATTGTCTGACAGGAGATCTAAGCCGTGCTCGTCGTGACCATTCAGCGCTCCTAACATCGTCCTGAATCCGTCGAAGATCAAGTCTCCACGGATATTGGTCGTGTAGTTCAAGTTTCCAAACCTGGCCTGATGGCCAGGGGCGTAGCTGTCGATCTGCTCTAGATGGCCAAGCAAATTGGCCCGCGGCGTGAAGCTGCCAAACACGAAGATCTGTCCGGGGAGAAAAGTCTCACCCTGGACCACGTTGTTGCTGATGATTGAAGGAGCCATCGAGCCTTGCTGCGACGAAACAGAGGAACTCTCAATGAAAGCACCAATACCGGTGTCAAAACCAGCAGATCTCGGGTAGGGGGTCCCGAACTGTTCGTCTAAGGCTAATGGTAATAGGAGGTAGGGGACACAATGTTTTACCCAGGTTCGGGCCCTCTCGATGGAGGTAATACCCTACTTCCTGCTTGATTGATCTTGATGATATGAGTGTTATAAGAGTTGATCTACCACGAGATCGTAGAGGCTAAACCCTAGAAGCTAGTCTATGATTATGAGTGTTCTTGTCCTACAGACTAAACCCTCCAGTTTATATAGACACCAGAGGAGGCTAGGGTTAGGTAGAGTCGTTTACAGAGAAGGAGATCTAACATCTGAATCGCCAAGCTTGCCTTCCACGCAAAGGAGAGTCCCATCCGGACACGGGACAAAGTCTTGAATCTTGTATCTTCATAGTCCAACAGTCCAGCCAAAGTATATAGTCCGGCTGTCCGGATACCCCCTTATCCAGGACTCTCTCAGGCCCCTCGTAGCTCCACCAACCTAGTTCTTTCGCCTATATATACTCTTATACCCTAAAAACATTGGGGAGCCACGAACCGACTTTTCCACTGTCGCAACCTTCTGTACCCATGAAATCCCATCTTGGGGCCTTTTCCGGTGTTGTGCCGGAGGGGGATTCGATCACGGAGGGCTTCTACATCAACACCAGTACCTCTCCCATGAAGCGTGAGTAGTTTACCACAGACCTTCGGGTCCATAGTTATTAGCTAGATGGCTTCTTCTCTCTCTTTGATTCTCAATACCAAGTTCTCCTCAATGTTCTTGGAGATCTATTCGATGTAATATTATTTTGCGGTGTGTTTGCCAAGATCTGATGAATTATAGATTTATGAACAAGATTATCTATGCATATTATTTGGTTCTTCTCTGAATTCTTATATGCATGATTTGATATCTTTGCAAGTCTCTTTGAATTATCCGTTTAGTTTGGCCTACTAGATTGATCTTTCTTGCAATGGGAGAAGTGCTTAGCATTGGGTTCAATCTTGCGGTGTTCTTTCCCAGTGACAGTAGGGGCAGCAAGGCACGTATTGTATTGTTTCCATCGTGGATAACAAAATGGGGTTTTCATCATATTTCTTGAGTTAATTCCTCTACATCATGTCATCTTGCTT
>NW_025225958.1:0-5055 GCF_018294505.1 Triticum aestivum | reverse complement strand
TACCGCGTGCACACTCTCGATACGTCTTTCTCTCCCTCCATGAGAATTCGTCGACCTACACATCCACGTATATGAGCAAGTCGTGTACATAGGTATCTACGAGGCCAGTGAGGACGCTACGATGTTGGCCTTCCTCAACCAGCTGGAAGCCTTGGATGCCTTTGCTGAGAAGCACCTTGACCTCGCCACAAAAGCCGCCGCTCCTTAGCCATTAGTCGGTGGCCCGGTGCACCGAGTTGAGGAGGAGGAGGTCGTACGTTGATGGATGCATCTTTGTTCTTGCCTCCTACAACCACCACTGTGATCACATCATCGTGGCCTTAATTCTTATTATGCTATTGCATCCTCGTTCCAATCAATACAGACATGCGTGATCCCTTTGCTTAATTATATGCATCGCTGTAGCTAGTACTCCATCCGTCAGTTTATAAGTTGTGCTTACCTTTTCCATCAACTTCGTAATTTACGTTCCATGCTTGACCCGACCTATGAACTACTCCCAAATTCAAAAACTGATACCAAACCTATAAATTCAAAATTACTCGTGCAGCACGCCTGTCACGTTTGCAAGTTGAAAACGAGAAACTAGAACACGCATATGAAGCATGTCCCTTCCCCATCGCATATCACACAGTCGTTCCACCCCCCGGTCAATGCGCATTAGCTGGGCTTTATGTCACTACAACATGTGGGACCGCAATGTGACCAAACCGACGATGCGCCAACCTAGCTACTACCCTGCTTATTGTGCCAAGGAGCAGAACCAAATGTTACAATTTATACATGTTTTCTACTCCCATAAAAGACTCAGTTGGTGATGGTGGTGTGTCTGGCATCTGTCATTTCTGACCATTAGATCTGCATCTAACGGTTGTGAGGTAAGTTGTGGCATTTTGCAACAATAGACCACTTCTCTGCTCCAATGTGCAGAAAACCCCTTATTATCTCGAAAGCAACCACATCCCTCTGTCACCTCATGAAAACAGCCTGAGAAATATATTTTGTGTGAAAAGTAATATATTTGTAGTGGTATATATGTATATGAAAAGAAGAGTGTTTTCTTTATGGTTTGTGAACAAGTACTCTTCTACTTTGGATCCATTGCAAAGCATGGGCACATTGCTGGTAAAAGGAAAAGGCTTGCCGCGTTCGTGTCGCACCATCACACGCCTGGGAATCAGGAGTACTCAATGGCCCGTCCAGCATGCCACATAGGTAGGGAAGGCGTGTTGCCTAGCATTTTCACTTTCATGTGGGACAACAGTTGAGCACCCCGCACCCCGCCCGCCGCATTGGAAAATAGAAACAAGGAGGGGAAGATCTAGTTGTAGCATGGAAGCCAAGAAATTTGGTGTCAGATGGAGCTCGTTGATAGAGTAGGAGCACTCCGTACTACTACTCCTACTAGTACGAAGTTTGTACTACAACTAGTACTACCACTATACAACTAGGTACGTGCGTGGCACACCATCGTAGGAACAAAAAATGGGAAGATCTTGTTTTGAGTGATTTATCTTTTTTCTAGTCAACATAGCATGAATAATATGATGTGGGGACCACCCATGAAGCTTATGTGGCTTGGTTGCATGGCTAGGAAAGGCTAGAGAAAAATAAATAGATAATGTGTTTAAAGTGCACTCCACTAAATAGATACTTTAGATCCATTGCAACGCACGGGCCGGCACATTGGTAGTAGTAAGAAACAAATTACGGGTTTGGCTAGAGTTCATACTGCGGGAGCACCACAAGGCCTGGCGCATGAGTTACATTTCCCTCTCGAGGCCCACGGGGCCTAGCTTCAGTGGCTTAGTGCACCGGCCTATGAGTCAACAACATGTGGACCTTAAATGCAGATGGCCCACATGTCATTCTCATGAAAGCAGAGTGGCAGTGGGACCGAGAGGGGCGAGGCATAGGTCGGCGGACGAGGCTTGCCTGCTTCCCTCCCATGCTCTGATCCGTACTCCCGCACCACTAATTTTCATCCAACGGTCATAATGGATTTCCCCGTGTGGGTCATCTATAGCCTCAAAGAAAGGTAAACAAAGGTCGTATTTCCAGGAAATAATTTTCTGCATGAATCTGTACACGCATGTAAGACCCTTTCCTTTCCTGCTCGTCCTCCTCGGGATCATCAGCTGCGTTGATAATGCCGATGGAAACGCCAGAGCGTCGCAACAGGTGCCTGCCTAAGCCATGTAGCATGACGCTGCACCAGTGAGTACCACCTCCTCCACGCCAACATCCGCATCTGGGCCATGCACATGCAGGTGCTCCCGTAGTATTTTACTCGCATGTTTGACTGTAGTACCACACTGATCTTGGACGATACCATGGAGCTTGTGGCCAAGAAAAGTCTTTGCCCGGCCGACGCATGTCGAGGTGCTTGACTATTGTGATGTGCCGCACGACATATACTAGCTCGCGCTACGGATGAGCGGCAGGGTGCTGCTCCCCATCGTCAGTGGTGCAACGGCAATGACGGCCAGGTGGGAGCTTGTGCGGGAGCCAGTGATCTACCCGGGGCACATAGCTCGACTTGGGCTCGAGATTCCGACCACTTGCACTGTCTCAAGGATGTACCACTCAGTGACAAGGCTAGAATGCTAGATACGTATAGGCGTGTGCTCATGGGAGGGAGCAACCTGCTCAACGGATATCGGTTTACGAACTTGATGTACTCGACGTAGTTAAGCTAGTGAGCCTATAGGCGTTCCTGCCGTCGTACGTTGATGCGTGGCTCAATGGCGTGCGGCCATGTGCCAGCGTAGGTCAGCTACAGGGAAGCGGCATCGGTGTGGTTCGAGATGCCCAGTTGTCCGTTGTCGCGGCGGTGTTCGCGACTCACTCGTTCGAGTTGAACCGGCCAGTGGTGGCCTGGCCGTGCCGAGGCTGCCACAGCTGGACGTCGGGGCGTTATGAGGCGTAGATGTCCATGGAAGGAAACTATGGCAATTTTGCAAAAAGATTCCCACACCCCTCTCCACATTTGCAAACAAGGCCTTCCCTCGTTCATACTTTTCTCCCACAAGATAAACTACTCATACAAATGCATCTTGATGTTCCATGGAACGCACGGGCATCTTGCTAGTAAGACACAAATCTCGAGTTTGTCACGAGTTCGTGTAGCGATAGCACCACAAGGCCTGACGAAGGAGTTACATTTCCCTCTCGAGGCCCACGGGACTGAGCTTCAGCATCTTACTACACCTGCCTTCGAGTCAATGACATGTGGACCCGATAGGTGGCTGGTCCACATGTCATGCTCCCGAAGGCAGCGGGGCGGTGGGGCCGAGAGGGGTGAGACGCAGGTCGGGGGACATGTGGTGTCATGGGTTCGAGCAGCATCGTGAGAATTGCGTGTAGATGTGGTAGAAACTGGATGCTCGCTGATACGTCTCCAACATATCTATAATTTTTGATTGTTCCATGCTATTATATTATCCATCTTGGATGTTTTATATGCATTTATATGTTATTTTATATGATTTTTGGGACTAACCTATTAACCTAGAGCCCAGTGCTAGGTTTTGTTTTTTCCTTGTTTTTGAGTTTTGCAGAAAAGGCATATCAAACGGAGTCCAAATGAGCTGAAAATTTACGGTGATTTTTTATGGACCAGAAGAAGCCCCCGAAGCAAAAGAGTTGGGCCAGAAGAGCCATGAGGCCTCCAGAAGGGTGGAGGGGGCGCCCTACCCCCTGGGCGCGCCCTCCGTCCTTGTGGGCTCCTTGTTGACCCTCCCTGACTTGTTCTCGACGCCAAAAATTCCTATAAATGCAGAAACCCCTGAAAAGAAACCTATATTAGGAGTTCCGCCATCGCAAGCCAGTGTGGCCATGAAAAACAAATCGAGATCCCGTTCCAGCACCCTGCCGGAGGGGGAAACCATCACCGGTGGCCATCTTCATCATCCCGGCAGTCTCCATGACGAGGAGGGAGTAGTTCACCCTCGGGGCTGAGGGTATGTACCAGTAGCTATGTGTTTAATCTCTCTTTCTCTCTCTCTCTCTCTCGTGTTCTTGATTTGGCATGATGTACCACAAGCTTTGCTTTTATAGTTGGATCTTATGATGTTTCTCCCCCTCTCCCTTCTTGTAATGGATTGAGTTTTCCCTTTGAAGTTATCTTATCTGATTGAGTCTTTAAGGATTCGAGAACACTTGATGTATGTCTTGCATGGTCTTATCTATGGTGATAATGGGATATTCACGTGATCCACTTGATGTATGTTTTGGTGATCAACTTGCGGGTTCTGTGACCTTGTGAACTTATGCATAGGGGTTGGCACACGTTTTCGTCTTGACTCTCCGGTAGAAACTTTGGGGAACTCTTTGAAGTTCTTTGTGTTGGTTTGAATAGATGAATCAGAGATTGTGTGATGCATATCGTATAATCAAACCCGTGGATACTTGTGGTGACATTGGAGTATCTAGGTGACATTAGGGTTTTGGTTGATGTGTATCTTAAGGTGTTATTTTAGTACGAACTCTAGCGTTGTTTTTGGCACTTATAGGAATAGCCCAGTAGATCGATCAGAAAGAATAACTTTGAGGTGATTTCGTACCCTACAATAATCTCTTCGTTAGTTCTCTGCTATTATCACTACAAAAAAAGACACATCCGTGACATTTTGGGCCGAAATACATTTTTTGTCATACTTATGACACTTCTATGACGATAATTGTGACAAAATCACGGATCATCATAGATGTGGTGGGCTCCTACTTCTATGACAAAAAATCATGACAGAAAATAGGCTTTTCGTCCTGGACGGGCCGGAGACGCAGCTACATGACATTCTTTGGGCCGTCCATGACGGAAAAAACCGTGGTAGAAGCGAGGGCGAGGAAAATTTCGAGGAGTTCCCGGTTACGGTGGGTGGTCGGGGGCCGAGCGATGCACATTTCTCTCGTACCATACGCGCGTGGGTGCGAGGCGTTGGGCTCTAACTGAACCCGAGCGAGGCATCGGCTTACTAAACCCGAGCGATTGCACTGCAGGCTACGCATTACTGAACCCGAGCGATCGAGCGATTTCGTCGCTACTGCTGCTAA
>NW_025225957.1:28380-37837 GCF_018294505.1 Triticum aestivum | reverse complement strand
CGCGCGCGCGCGCGCGCGCGCATAAAACAGAGCACGGACACGCGCTGACTCACTCTTCGAACAGGGCATATGCGAACAGGTGCCGAGCTCAAGGGATGACATGTTCCAAACAACAAGGTACCTGCGACCAAATATGTGTTCAGGAGAAGATTAGAGGAATGGATTAGTGGCACTGTGCATATGAGGATAGACTGAGTTAGCGTCAGGGATAGATGGTGGATAGTTTCAAAACAATTTACACTACCTCATCATAAATAAGTAATTTGCCAAATAAATAAGGACAACAACAAATAATAAGGTAACAATTTGAGAGATAATTGCCACATAAAGGCAAGTATGTATATTTCCAAAGTGTGAGAGGTACCTGAGATAGCTTTTGCCTTGCCTTCCTTCCACTACAAAGACTTCTAAAGATGAGAAACAATACCTAAAAGAGAGTGGCACAACTATGCAAATAATTACTTACATTGCTAACTAAAATATGACTAACTTGCTTCTAAAATTGAACGTTTACTGCCAAAATTATTTGTAAAGGGAGGCGATATATAGAAGTTGTACCAGTGTGGCTGCAGCTTCAACAAAGGATCCTTGATATGTCAGATTCGAGCTACAAGAAATCAAGCATGAAAAAAGAGTAAATATTTGACATCTGATTTCAAGACATTATACTACAACTTGCTCATAAAGTTTTTCAAATGTACATAAATACATAAATACCACTGAGAAAGCAGTTATAGGCCTCATCTTTATATACAGTACATATTTTAAAAGTACATATCTAGCAATGATACAAGAAGCTTTTCAGTTTCTCAATTATATCAGCTAACGTCAGTGCTAATAACACAACCAATAGTAGGTCCTAAAATTTTGAGATATGTGAGAGAACAAAAATCTTTCTAGCAAATTGAAAATTGAACAAATCAACATACTGAAAACAGATGCAAAGGGACCCTTATTTTCCCACTCACAAGCCAACTCTTTTCACCAATGAACCAGCAAAAGAAGGAAATCAAGATCCTGATCCCTCAGATCTAGATGTGCAACAACAGACTTACCCAGATCTGGAGCAGGGAGCACGGTCATCGCGTCCTGACTTCGTTATTTGGATGACCATGGTTGGACTTACCACAGAAAAATGGATCAACTGGCTTGGACAAAACGGAGAGGAGGAGGCCGCTGCTGTCACGTCAGACAAGGAGGAGCAGGCAGTTTACTAGATGTGCAACAACAGACTTACCCAGATCTGGAGCAGGGAGCACGGTCATCGCGTCCAGGGAGGACGTGTTGGGTGGAGTGGGCCGACGAAGGTGGGATGCAGCAAGGGTCGGAGCTGCAGGCAAGCGACGGTGGAAGTCACGAACATTAAAGGTGGGCGTCGGTGGCGGACACAGGTTGACCCGGGCGGCGGTGGTGGAGGTGAGAGACGACCAGTAGTGGAGGTCGGGAGAGTGGAGGGTGAGCGGCGCCGGAACGATTTAGGGCGGCGGCGCCGGCCAGGAAGTTTGAGGAGGGCGGCGGCCATGGAGCAGATGTGAGATGGAGAGATGGGACGAAGTGGGGAGTTGGTGGTCTAGGGATTCTATTCATCTCGATGGGCTTTTTTCCTGTAGGCCCATACACACAGGAAAATCGGCGGAAGTTTCATTTGAGGCGCCAAAGCGGAAAAAACGCGGGAGGTAAGAATTTCCGGCGCCAGAGCCCGTTTTGCGGTAGAGAAATGGCGGGCTAGGCCTCAAATATTTTTCCTGTGGGCTGGACTCTCAGGAAAATAGGCAATTTTCCTGGGGGTCAAATTTAGCCCGTCAGAAAAATTTATATTCCTGTGATGGGCTTCGGGCCTCACAGGAAAATTCGTCACCTACAGGAAAAGTACAGTTTCTGGTAGTGGAAGGAACAGGGGCCGCCACCATCGGCCAAGAACGGCGCCGCATGGGCAAGCGCCCGGCCACGCTGGTTGACGGCAGTAGCGGGAGGGAGCGAGGGAAGGAGGCTAGGCGGCGGGGGAAGAGAGGGCCGCCCCTGTCACCTCGCTCGGGGAGGCGACACGGGGGGTACGCTGGGGGAAGAGTTCGTGGCTTTATCGCAGCCTACACATGGTTCTTGCCTCATGTGTGCTCAGCTGACTCTTCGGAGATACATGCAATAAGAAACAGGATTTTGTTAGCACAGAGGATCAGCTGCAACCGTTTGGTCATTGACTCTGATAGCTTAACTGCCATATAGGTTGTGAACCAATAGGAGGCCTTTGGACCTAATGTTGTTGTGATTACAGAGTGCAACCATATGTGACTGGAGTTTGCATTAATATCATGTGATCATTGCTTCAGAAGCTCTAACGAAGTGGTTGATGCTTTAGCAAAACCCTCCTTTAGGTCTAGAAGCTCTGAAGTTTGGGAAGAGTCTATTCCTGATTTTATTTATCCTTTTATTGTAAAAGACATATCCATTATCTGAGAAATAAAGTCTTTTAGCTGTCAAAAAAAAAGAGTGTGTCACCATAAGCATGGATCTTCGTGCTCGAGCGCGCACAAGGTCTTGGCAGTGAAGAACGAGCGAGAGGCAACGAGTATAACTATATGTGAAGTTTTCCTTTTTACTACAGAAACTTCTAATCCATTTTATCATCTGTCATGGTTCGGTGAAGTCGTTAGCACGTCAGCACATTCAGCCATACACAGTCCAATCTTCCATGGAATTAGTTCCTTTCGATTTCAGTAAAAGCATCTACAGTCGGCCGCCCCAAACCTGCCTCAGATGTTTGGGTGGACGGCCCGGTCACTGATCGGTCACGAAAATGTGATCTAGACAGGCGCTTCAAACGGGCCTCAATTGACCGGGCTCCCTCATATCCAGCTCAAATATGGAGCGGATATGGGGGCATCTGAGTGCGCCCGAACGAGTCCGCCATGTCGGACCTGGCCCACATTGGCCCACCCGACCCCACATATATTCCTTCCATTCATTTGCCGGACCAAACCCTAGCCACTTCATTTCACCCCTCCTCTCCCCTCCGCCATCCGAGCTCATCTTCGGCAATCTCCATCCTTCTCCGTCATGACGGGCAACGGATCTGACTCCGGCCAGTCCGGATTCGTTGACTGGAGTGTCATACCGTGCGGGTTGGAGGAGGCAATGGCCGTTAGCATTGCAGTTCGCCGCTCCCAGGAGGACAGCGCCCGGCCGACGACAATATCTGTCCTGTGTGACTCCATAGCGTTGGCTCAAGTGGCGCTCGGATCCTCCGGGCTGGATCATCGTGTTCCCGGCAGCCTTCAAAACTCTCCTTCCCCATCACCGGTCTGCCGGAGTATGAGTCCCACAGGGACCGGTGTGCCCGCCGTGGGAAGTAGATGATAAGGGCCGCCGAGGCCCGACTCGCTGCCGAAATGGCGACGGTGGAGGCTGCTGATGCGGCGGCGCGGACGGCCGTATAGGAGGAAGCCATCCACGTTCGCATTGTGAAGAAGTGGCAGCGCAGGAACACACGCGCTCTCGTCCGAGAGTAGAATCGGGGGATCCGTTCCATGGCCGGACTGCCACCAAAGGAGGAGAAGGAGGACATCGATGGTGAGGACAGCTCTAGTGACGAGCAGATCCGGATCGATCCCTACTATGTCTTTGACTGTACTTTCGCGAGAAGGACGACAATGGCACCGAGAAGGGCAAATGCAGCCCGGAATTATCTTCTCCACCATAGCAAAATATGCCAAATTTTGGTAGTCTAATGACATATTGTGATGTAGTAGCCGGACTATGTGTAATGCATCGTTTACGTAGTTGCATGAGTTTGTATGAACTTGAGGTATGCTAATCGGGGTAAAGCTACACCTACGTAAGATCATCTCCAACAACCGCGCTATATAAGCACCGCACAGGAAATTTTGGGTTTTTTCCGCGCGCGCAACCACTCCGGGAGCTCCAGCGGAGGCGCAATAACTGCGCGCGTGGCATAAAGAGTTCAGCGCGTGGTCCGAAACGCCATCGTGCGCCGTTTATTTGATGCGCCCGCTTCCGCGCGCCGCACACTCGAGCGGCCGCTCGCGACTTCCACCTACCCCGACCAAGGCTTCCTCCATCTCCTTCTAATCGCCGCCGCCCCTCGCGCGCGTTATTCCTCCGACGAACAGCGCCCGGCCACCCACTGCCACTCGGCGCCCACAAGGTGTTCGACAAAACGCTTGCAAGGTATGTATTGCTTCAACTTCACATTTTTTACATGAATTTGGTGCATGTTGTTTGTAGTTTTATAGCCTAATTTAAATTGAACATTGTAGATGAGTTCGTCGTATGATTCTTCCGAAGAAGAATTTGATATTGAATAGGAGGAGGATCTTGCAACGATCCTAGTTGTGCACATCAATAAAAAATCAAAGCACGGTGGTTCGGTTATGGGTCGGCAGAAAATTTGGAGGGATAGGATCGATGCCCACAACAGATTGATGAGGCACTATTTTGTGGATAAACTCGTGTACCCCAAGTCGTACTTCCGGCGTCGGTTTAGGATGAGCACCGAGTTGTTAAGGCGCATTACAAAGAAACTAACGAGCCATGATTGGTTTTTTCAGCAAAGGAGGAGCACCGAGTTGTGACTGATATAGAATTTCTGTTTTTGATTGTCTGACCGATACAGTCTGTATTATCCTCACTTTCTCTCGGTTATGTGCATGATGGCTTCTTAACTGCTGTAAAACTCTTGTTTCATTTATGAAATAGAACAAGGAGGTGCGGCTCCTGTATTTCGAGAAATAAAATCTTATAGTTATATGTATTGTAAATTGGTACTACCACGTTAGTTAAGTCGTGGATCCCTGCATCCAGTACCAGTTTAGGCAGTATAACTCGTGATCAACAGTTAAAAAATCAGCTATAAGTTAAGGTGAATGGTCCCTTGAATTGTATGCCTCGTTCACATGATGAATCCTTTGTGCAGGGAGTTCTAATGATGCATTATACGGGAGCTATGGCATGCTTGCGCTGGGCCGTTTGTGCTTTGCCAAGGTGAAATAATTTACTACTTCCACAAGGTCATATGGAACAGGTATATCTCACCGGCATGGGTGTTTGCTTTTCTTGATGGCCCATAACTATGAATTTGCCACTCAGCGCAAATAGTAGCTATTTGTATGCTGGAACATGCTTACTTCTTGTGTTAATATGATAGTGCGGCTTTGTTTATTCGGAATAATTATCCAGGTATATAAAGAATAATCATCTAGGTATTTGAAGATCGTCCACGTACAGATTCAGAACCTGTAAGGGCTCATCTCTTGACGAAAGAAATGTTCTAGAGATGAACCTTTAATAGAATATAAACATTTCCAACTCTAAACTTATCCAATTAGATATCATCTTGTTCAGTAATAGCAGAGTGATGGTTCATGGCTTCTTGCCACCATCAACTATCTTGCTTTCTTGGCATAGCAATACTGGGTATTTTCTACACATAGCTCATAGTCCTTTTCCTCATTAACCCCATGAACCTCAAATTGCCACAACACTGCATCTCTGCCAGAGTGAATTCCGTTTTCATCAGGTTCAGTGAGCCGCAACTCAGGTTCTGCATCAGTAAGCAGCAGAAAAAAAACAAAGTCAATGCTATCATTACAAAAACAAATGTGTAAAACGATGTCTGGTCTTGCAGAACTTACTGAAGGGGGTAAGAAAGTAAGCACTGTAGCATGACATGTATAATTGAATAGTCAAACATTTTGACTGCATAAATCTGATGTATTAGCATTCATGCATGACTGGGGAGTAGTGGAATAAAAGCCAGAAAAGATGACAAAAGGGAGATCAACTATGAAAATACTTGCATCCAACCCTTCCATTCTTCAGTCTGATGTCTATTTAAGTGCAGAACATATTTTCCAGGGATTATTGCATTATCTTGGTGGACCTCAAAAGGAATTAAGAGGTGCTACGGTGACAAGAAGAAAAATAGAGGAGCAAAATATCTCAATTGTAATTTTGTAGATCAGTATTCAAGAGAAAAAACACTTAGCATTAATCTGAATAAGTGAGAAAAGCTGATATGTTCAAAGGACCTGAATTTTAGAAGTGTGTAAATGGGAACAATAAAATCTAGCATAAGAATGTACAGAGAAACTACAACATATTAAAGCAACAGCAGACCTGTAAAGCTATTTTTGGGTATACATTAGATAGTAATACCATCTAACTATTTTTTATGTCATATGTTTCTACTAAATATTAGCGTGATAGTACGTTTTCAAACTCTCTGGAAGTAAAGTAGATGGCCACCAAGCTTTTGTTTGCTGGAGAAGTGCCATGATACAGATGTATCTACCATCGTCACCTACATAAACAGTGAAACTTCAAAAGAAATAGTTATAATATTAAACTATCTTCAATCCTGATGATAGTCTCATTCATTGCTAGGTTTGCAATCTTCTTGAAAATTATGATACAACTAATCTGAAGAAAATCAATTGGCAGAGGAGACAATGTATACCCAAAAATTCATGTTCATAGGTTTACTTTGGATCACTGGTTGAGACAAAATCTCTGAATAAAAGTTTACAGAGGGAGTACAGTTACAGAGGGGTACAGTTTAAGACAAAGCAAATAAGCTCCATGTATTATGTAAACAGAATGGAGATAACCATATACATTTTGTATGCACCAACATATAACCCACTAAAGAAGAGAGAACACTTTCTGTGCATCCATATAGACTCACTAAAACACAAAGAGAATGGTAATTGTTCCTCTATTGTCTGCACGTGCCCACATACAATCATCTCTCGTAATTACTTATAACATTCTCCTTGCTAAGTAAACTCCACGAATCATACATAAGCCTTGCTAAGTAATGTTTTAGAAACAAACATGAGGAAAATGCTGGGAACAGGAAAAAACGTATTACCTTCAGCAAGAATCAATGTTTCAGCATTCGTGTTGATTGTTGTACAGCAAGATTCACAAATTCTGGAACATTCCTCGAACAAACCATCCATACCCAGGATATATCAAATACTTCCACATGAAAATGAATAAGAAACATGGCAGAAATCATCCGTCAGTAGAGTTTTGCAGGCACAAGCTCGAATAGTCCCACACCGACACTGCGTACCTAGTTGAATAGGAACCAAGGATGGCAGAAGGAATAATTCTAGGGGGAAGGGTTTACACCTGACTTGTCAAAAAATCCAAGCACCTGCACCAGCAGCAGCAGGCATACAGTTCAGATCGACATAAATAGTTTCCTCAAGATTTTACTCTCGCTTTGGATTCTGCATAACTAACTTAAAGCATGCAGTTTCAGACTTGTGAGAAAATTAACTAGAACCTTGCTTCCAGTTTTATCATCATCGCACCACCATGGTCATGTAGCCATTTCCTTGTTTTTGGCACGGACATATCTTGCTCATCATCGACATTCTCACCAAGAAGTCTTAGAGCAGTGTAGTTGAGAGCTGACCTAAGCATGGAGCTTCCGCCTTCTGTATGTATTCCCCATCCTCCATCCATATTCTGATACAAAAATAAAACTTGGATCAGTCTACTTTTGTTGATATATTATTCTACTCGTTTTTGATCTCCTGAATCTGTTCGCATAGTGAGCATCAGTTTCACACGATATCAATAATGTCCTACCTTGGCATAACATCAAACATCTTGTATGCAAAACACTCACCTTGGCTTACCCTTAATGTGACTGTAAACTATTCTATTAACTAGGATGATTATTTCTCAAGCATACATGCTCGCTCATAGCAAGATTAGCTCTGTACTATTAAATAGTAAAAGCTAAATTGCAGAGACCAAGCATCCTATACATGTAAGGAAACTGAAATCCAGATATCTGTAGGTATAAAACCATTTAGACCAGTCACTAATCTAACACGCGAGGTTCAGGCAAATCAAAAAACGGAGTGGAAAAGAAAGGGGAGGAGGCAAATCAGAAGGGACTAAGAGCATCTCCAGCCGCCTCCCCAAGAAGCCCCCAGCAGCCTTTTTTAGCACCGGCGATCAAAAAACATCCCAGTCACATCCCAGAAGCTCGTTTTGCGCCGGATTTGCCTAAAATTACGACCGGCGCGCGCAAGCGGAACCCAGGAAACCGGGTGGCAGCTGGGGGCGCCGGCATGATACTTTCACTGCGAAAGACCCACTGCCAGCCTCTCTAATCTCTCTCTCCTTCTTTTCCTGGCTTGGCCCACCACGTGGTGCATGCAAAAAAGACAAGCTCTCTCCCGCACGCCCGCCTCACTCGTCTGCTCTCTCTCCTCTCTCCCCTGCTCCTCGCTCCGGCGGTCCTGGACACTCTCCAGCAGCGAGCCGGCCCCGTCCTCGCCCGCATCACGCCGGAGGAGCCGCAAGCGGCCGGCCCCGTCTCCAGTCGCCGGCCTCGCCTGCATCTCGCCGGAGGAGCCGCAAGCGGCCGGCCCCGTCTCCCGTCGCCGGCCTCACCCGCATCTCGCCGGAGGAGCCGCAAGCGGCCGGCCCCATCTCCAGTCGCCGGCCTCGCCCGCATCTCCCCGGAGGAGCCGCAAGCGGCCGGCCCCGTCGCCCGTCGTTGGCTCCGCGTCGCGCCTCCCCGGAGCAGCCGCGGAGAAGAAGGTTTCGCGCTCCCGCCCGGACACCGCCTCCCGCCCTCCCGAGCTCGCGTGGCCGCGCCTCCCGCCCTCGTAGCGGCACGCGAGCACGCGCGACGGAGTCCACACCATGCGCCATGCCACCGTCCGCGCGCTGGCTTGATTGCCATGGGGTGCGGCTTCTCGTCACGGGCATTGGGCGGCCCGTAACCGTCGCGCGCGCCACCGCTGTGCTCGTCGGCCGGTACGTGTTGTGCTCGTCAGCGCACCTGCTGCAGCCGGGCCGCGCGCTGTTCCGGCCGGACGACGTGCTGCAGCCGGGAACCGTCTATTTCCTGCCCCCGCACTCCATCTTCCAGGCTGAGTCCTCCGCCGTGGCATCGAACTCGCGGGCAAGGGCGCCGTCGACGCGCTCTTGCCCGGCGACGCCCAGCGCCGCACCAGCTCCGAGGCCGAGAGCCAGACCGCAAAGCCGCCCCGCCCCGCCGCCAAGAGCTGCGCCGCTCGTCGAGTCCATGGGTCGCTCGTCCATGCAGAGCGCGTCCACCATGCGCCATGCCACCGTCCGCACGCTGGCTTGACTGCCATACATGCCTGGCCATGTACTCTGCTCATATACTACTCAAACAATGGCCATACATGCCTGGCCATGCAATAGCTCGCTTCCGCTCATCTCCGCCCGCGCGGGGCGCGCCGCCGTGCTGGCTCGCCTCCGCTCCGCTCCGCCCGCGCGTGCGCTCAGCGAGCCCCTGGTCCGCCTCCATGCTTGAGCCCCGCTTCCCCGGCCTCGCACGTCCCGCTCCGGCCTCTGCGCCGACCCGCCGCTGGCGCCTGCTCTGCTCGCTTCTTCGCTGGGCGCGCGCCGAGGAGGTCGTCGACGCCGCCGTGCTGGGGGGCAC